>NC_081349.1:28851508-28857915 GCF_029784015.1 Lycium ferocissimum | reverse complement strand
TTTTATTGGGAAAGAAAAGAAGACGATCCACGTGTCTATCGATGAATTTGGCCTACATTTTTTTATAACAAGTTCAAAAACATACATATAAATAGCTTTCTACTATCATTGGGTTGAAAAGGGCAAAACCCCTCTTTATCAATTTGTGAATTGTTTATTATCTTAACAACCTGAGTGAAGTTGCAGGGATATATAAGCAAGTTTTTTTTTTTTTTTGGATAAAAAAAAAGGTGTCAGAAAGGTTGTGTCATAGGGATAACTAAAAAAGCTAATTATTCTCAAAAGTTATTGTGAAGAATTCTCAGAAAAAAATTATTTTGTATTCTGAGTTCCAGGATTCTAAAGAAGCAGATAATAGTTGCCTTTATTGTGAACCATTCCCGTAGTGTGTTGTTGCACTATCTAGATATATTATGTCTCGGTTGCAAGTGATTTGTAGTTTTTATTTAGTTGGGTCGGGTTTAAATGGAGTAAGTTTAAAAAATAAAATCAGATTATTTTGGGGATTTAGAAATTTCCGTTAAGACATGAGTATATTTGAAAACTTTAATGACGGGAGGGGTATTTTTTACCCAAATTAATAATGCAAGATATTTTTTAGCCCTTTTCCCAAAGTAGAGGAGTATTTTTAGCTCTTTTTCTTTTTTTCTTTGATATATTATATGTAACCATAATAAAAATAAATAAATTCATTAGATACTTAAGCGAATTATTAGAAAAACTAACAAATACATTAAAGACCCGTTGGACCATAAATTTTTTATTTCAGAATAATTCTTCATTTCATTTGAAAATCGGTGTTTGACCATGAAAATTCAAAATTCAACTTGAATTTCGAATTTAAAAAGCAACTTATAACCTGTTTTTCAACTCTATCATAATAATTTCAAATAAAATATTATTTTTTCTCCTTTACAAAAAAGTACAACCAAACACAATTTCAATTTTAAAAATTTCTATATTTAAAATACTTCCTTTATCCCAATTTATCTGATACACTTTTCTTTTTAGTCTGTAGCAAAAAAGATGATACATATATATATTTAGACCACAATTTTTTTCTATTTCTTTCTTAAATTTTGTGTCTATTCAAATTATATCACATAAATTGGGACAAATTGGGATGGAGGGAAATTCGCAGGAATGCCCCTTATTCGGGGTGGTCTCTAATTTTGTCCCTCAAATGCTAATCTTTAATTTTTGCCCTTCGCCTAAAATATCCTGAGGTTCTGGGTATGAACTCCAGCTCAGGCATAAAAATAGAAAAAAATTCGCAGCAAGGCTTTTGAAAAAGTCTGCCTCATGCGGCATTGATTGTCTTAAGGCATAACTAAAGTTCTTCCGGATCCGGGAGAGGCTGCCTTATAAGGCAGACTTTTAGTTATGCTAAGGAAACTTTTGCCGGAGACGGCATAGGTTGTCTTATAAGGCAGACTTTTAGTTATGCCTTAAGGTAATCTATGCCAGATCCGACATAACTTTAGTTATGCCTTAAGGCAACTTATGCCGCATAAGGCAGACTTTTCCTAAAGCCTTACCTTGCGAATTTTTTTATTTTTTAACTGAGCGAGAGTTCAAACCCAAAATTTTAAAATATTTCGACCACTTTTTTACGAAGGACAAAAATAAAAGACCAGCAATTTAAGGGACAAAAAATTTAAGACCACCCCAAAAGAAGGCCAATGCCCTCAAAAAAATGTTTTGATTTTTATAGCCCAACGCCCTAGTAAAAGTAACCCAATCCATAACTTCTTTGGACGTATTATATTTATTAAGTCATCCATTTGCTCAACTTAGAATACTAAACGAAGAAATTTGAAAATGAAACGTGAAAAGTAGGTATAACCACATTGCTAAATCCGCCTCTTGATTGTTAGGCAAATGTTAAAATCCATTGTTGCAAACGGTAGTACAGTAGTAGAAAAACCAGTGCCACAAGTACATTGTTAGGCAAATGTTAAAATCCATTATTGCAAACGGTAGTACAGTAGTAGAAAAACCAGTGCCACAAGTGTAGATAAACCAGTGCCACCTTGCATTGAGAAAACAAAAGAAAATGCTAACAATGCTCTCAGCTACATCCGGTGGTGTTCTTCCACCGACACGTATCCTAAGTGGACACAATGTGAAATGTTGGAATTCGAGGCGTTTAAGGATATGGTCTGGTGATTTTCCAGATTTTCTTCCTAAACAATTTGAGAAAATTAAAGACACTTATGCTAGAAAGTTAGCTTCAAGAATTGAAAGACTACCTGTAAGCTTCCATTTTTGTTTTAATTTGTTTGTCATACTTTCGTTTTTAGTTTGTTTAAGAAAGAATGCGTTTTTCTTTTTTATTCCACGTGGCATGTTTAAGATCACAAGATTAAAAGACATCTCAGTACATTCTACATTTTTTTTTTGTTTGTTTGTTTCTTAAACTTAGTCAATAAATTCCAAACGCGCTCTTTTACTTGAACACCTCAACTAAACCTTATTTCATTTAGACACCTGAGGTAGGGCATAAGTGCCATTTAGACTAGGGGTGGGCATGGTATGGTATATCTGGATTACCATACGAAATCGAAATTTTTATACCGTGGTTTTGATATTATGGTCTTTGGTATGCATTTTTAAAAAGTTTGATATTCGGTATTTATAAATAATAGAGAAAAGACATTATTTGACCCCTGAACTTGACACGAAAACTTAGTTTAGCAACTCAACTTAAGTTGTATTTATTTACCCCCCTAACAACTTTCAAGTTAATTAAATAATTTAGCGGCGTGGACCAAACTTGAGATCTAGGTGTTGTTCACCACCTCGATCGGTGATTGGTCCACGTCATTAAATATTTTTTTAATTATTTTTATTTATTTAGTTTTTTTTCTTTCTTCTTCATTCTTTCCCTATTTTATTATTTTATTAAACAATAATTAAAAAAAAAAAAGAAAAAGGTGGACCCATAGCCGCCGTTCTCCTCCTCCTAAACTCCCCACCTCCACGCCGCCGCCAACACCCCCCACCGCCGCCGCCACCACACTGCCACCATATCCATCGCCTCCTTAAATCAAACCAACTGAAAAACCCATCTTTGTTAAAAAATTTCTTTATTAATCATATTTCCACCATAACCACCCACCCGCCGCCGCCGCCAACCTTTCCCACCACCGAAGCAACAATAATTTCCAACGGACCATCTTCTTCCAATTTTGTTTCTACTTCTCATTCAAATCACCAAATTAAGAAAACCCACAAATTTTGACCGAAATTCGGATTAATATCAACCAAAAAAAAAAAAAAAAAAAAGAAGCGGCGGTGGGTATCAACAAAACCCACCTGTAATTTCTTTCAATTTCACCGAGGTCAGCGTCGCATCTTTCAATTTCATATTCGCTTATAATAACTACTAGAAACCCATAATTTATTGTTGTTAAACTGCCCTTCAAATATGCTCATCAATGAAGAAAATGCACGAACTGCCCATCAAGACAAAGAAAGGAGAAAAAAAAAAAATTAAAAAAAAGGAAGAAAGAAGGCGAGGAAGATAGCAAGAACGATTTGGAGGATGGGGTAGAAGGAAAGGGAGGGGCGGGGGGTTAGAAGAAGAAGAAAGAGAAAAGAAAAAAAATATTTAAAAAAATATAATTAAGTATAATAAATTGTCATCCAATTAGAAAGGACGTATGCAGAACCTGAATCATTTTTGGTGTTTTTTTCCCTTCCACGCGCTTTTGAGAAAGTCAACACACTTTCTTGCCACGTCACCCGCTAAGAGGGGTATTTAATTAACTTGAAAGTTGGGGGGTACATAAATACAACTTAAGTTTAGTTGCTAAACTAAGTTTTCGTGCCAAGTTCAGGGGTCAAATGATGTCTTTTCTCTAAATAATATACCGTAATACCCAATACCATACCAAAGTATATAGTTACATATACAAGTCATATATATTAGTTTTTAATACTAACAAATATATAAACAAGTATTAGTACGGAATTAATTGTTTGAACATTGGAATTTTGATTAATCTAAGTTAATTGAAATGCCCTCTTGTGTAGTTGATTTACAAAAGGGATTAATTGTGCTTTTTTTGAATATATTTACATGTGTAATAAAAGTTGCTACAATATAATTGAGACGTTTCTTAAATAACCAAGTCATAATTATCTATTATAAAAGTGTATGTAGGTCGAAGTCGAACAGACTATGGTTACCGATTTACCATACCAAAAAATACTGAAACTGAACTTAAAAATACCGAACGATACCGAATTGATTTGGTATGGTAATGGTATAGTATTTTTAAAAATCGAAAACCAAACTTTCCAATACCGTACCATGCCCATCCCTAATTTAGACACTTTTCGCTGACTTGGCAACTTGCGTGATTTCCACGCCTAACTAGCACGTGAAGAGCCCAAAAAATAGTTGTTTTTTTAATTATTTTTATTTCCTTCTTCTTCTTTATTCTTCTTCTTCTTCTTCTTCTTCTTCTTCTTCTTCTTTATTCTTTTTCTCTTTTTTCTCCATTTAACAAACCTTCCATCATTGCTATCTTTTTCACCGGAAAAAATCAAGACCGCCACCACCCTCTCTCTCCCTAAGCGTTTAAGGGACAAGAAAGATGATTTTTCTTTGGATAAATCTATTTAATAAACAAAAGAAAAATAAAATTCTCAAAAATATTTTTTTTTTAAAAAAAACTTGCCATTAATGGAGTCTTTAGAAAGCTTGAAGTTTTAAAATGAGTAAATTGATTTGATGAAAATTTTGAGAAATTAATGTTGGATTGTCTTTGTGTCTTTGTGGGGAATCTTTAGCTGAAGTTATAACAAATTTAGAGGAGTTTCTCTTGAAAATTTGGATTAAAATCATGATTGTAACAAGAACAACATGAAGATGGTGAAGAACACCAAGAATAACTATTCATTTCAGAATTTTCAATGTGTCCTTTTTTTCTATTTCTTTTTGTTAATAACGTGTCCTTTTCTGATTGGGTGTAAATCACGTTTTTTTTCTTTTTCTTTTTTAGAGTATTACTTTTAATTTGTTATTAAATATTTTAAAATAGTTTTTTTTAATTAAAAAAGACACATGTCCTCATTTTATTCGTCATTTGTCACGTCAGCAGTGAGTGTATTGCACATACTTTGTAAATTTGGTTGATTCAGATAAAAATGTCTAAATGACACAAAATTTTATCTTCACATCGTGTGTCTAAATGAAATAAAAGTTTAGTTGTATTCAACTAAAAGAACGACCACCACGTTGTCTCATCGATGAATTTGGCCTACGCTTTTTTTATAACAAGTTCAAAAACATACATATAAATAGCTTTCTACAATCATTGGGTTAAAAAGGGCAAACCCCTCTTTGTCAATTTGTGAATTGTTTCTTATCTCAGCAACCTGAGTGAAGTTGCAGGGATATATATAGGCAATTCTTTTTTTTTTTTTTTGGTTGTTGGATAAAAAAAAGGTGTCAGAAAGGTTAGGGATAACTAAAGAAGCTAATTATTCTCAAAAGTTATTATTATGGTGAAGAATTCTCAGAAAAAAATTATTTTGTATTCTTAGTTCCAGGATTCTAAAGAAGAAGATTATAATAACCTTTATTGTGAACCATTCCCGTAGTGTGTTGTTGCACTATCTAGATATATTATGTCTCGGCTGCAAGTGATTTATGAGTTTTTATTTAGTTGGATCGGGTTTAAATTGAGCGTGTTTAAAAATGAAATCGAATTATTTTGGGGATTTAGGAATTTCCGTTAAGACAAGGGTATATTTGAAAACTTTAATGACGGGAGGGGTATTTTTGACCCAAATTCATAATGCAGGATATTTTTTTAGTCCTTTTCTTAAAGTAGAGGAATATTTTTTTACTCTTTTTCCTTTTTATTTGATATATTATATATAACCGTAATAAAAATAAATAAATTCATTAGGTACTTAAGCAAATTATTAGAAAAACAAACAAATACATTAAAGACCCGTTGGACCATAAAAATTATTCAAATTTTTTTTTCCAGAACAATTCTTCACTTTATTTGAAAATTAGTGTTTGACCATGAAAATTTAAAATTCAACTTGAAGTTGAATTCCAAATTTGAAAAGCAGCTTATAACATGTTTTTCAAATCTATCTTACAATTTCAAATAAAATATCATTTTTTCTCCGTTACAAAAAGTACAACCAAACACAATTTCAATATAAAAAAAATACTCCCTTTATCTCAATTTATCTTATACACTTTTCTTTTTAGTTTGTAGCAAAAAAAGATGATACATCTATATATTTAGACAACAACTTTTTTTTAAAATTCTTTCTTAAATTTCGTATCAAAATATATCACTAAATCAAAATTGGGATGGAAATTGCAGTGCCCCTTTTTGGGGGGGTCTTTTTAATTTTTTCCCTAAATTGGGGGA
>NC_081349.1:28755079-28851408 GCF_029784015.1 Lycium ferocissimum | reverse complement strand
AAAAAAGGGGGTCCCCCTGATCAGCAGCGTTTGATTTTTGCTGGCAAGCAGCTCGAGGACGGGAGGACTCTTGCTGATTATAACATCCAGAAAGAGTCCACACTCCATTTGGTGGTGCGATTGAGGGGAGGAATGCAGATTTTCGTCAAGACTCTGACTGGGAAGACTATTACCTTGGAGGTGGAGACCTCAGATACCATTGATAATGTGAAGGCAAAGATTCAGGATAAGGAGGCTATCCCACCAGACCAGCAGAGGCTGATATTTGCTGGCAAGCAGCTGGAGGATGGTCGCACCCTTGCTGACTATAACATCCAGAAAGATTCCACTCTTCATCTGGTTCTTCGTCTCCGTGGTGGCTTTTGAGAATTTAGTGCTTTGCTCGCTCTTATAACTGTTGATACTTGCTTCTGGATCCTTTATTTGAAAGATGGATGTTTTTAGACTTGTGCTTCTGCTTTGGCAGCATCGCCTTTTCTTATGTGTGTTTGAACAATCGTTTCTATGAATAAATTTAGCTGTGTTACTACGTACAATGTTTTCATTCTTAGTTTTCTGCCATGTGTTTTCTAAGCTTAGTTACTTATGAAATGACTGAATCAGTTTACAGATTGCCTTGCAATGTTATATGCCAATATGGGATCTAGGTCTTCACTCAAATACTACCCAAGTACTTGGGTTTTATCAGCTAGTCCTACACTCCTACTCTCTACTCGTTTGCTAATTTACAGCAGGACATTCTATAGCAACTTAAAATAAACAGCCTTTTCTTAGTTTGTCCATCATTGTTTAATTACTTTTTACTATAACTCGAAATGATCCTTACGGAAAACTGTAAAAATGAAAGGTTAAACAAAAGAAATAGATGCATATTTCTCTTGCCCCTCCTGACCATAACCAAAATGTTATTAACGAACGAAATTAGTTCATTGACTCAAACCTTGACCTGAGAGCGTGTATATATATATACGGGGGGTTATGGCACATTGGCACACTTTCTTTAGAATCATGCTATGGCTTTGCAAGTAAGAGCAATTTGCATAAGTATTTATATGAGCAATTTACAGTGTGTCTCTAGCATATTCTTGACAAACCAAAGCAGTGCTTATGTATGGAACTTGGAGGATCTGTGTGGGAATTAAGAAACCCCTTTTGGATGTCTTTAGCTGCAAGCCTGCAAATGATTCTCAAAATGAAAAAAGAGAGCAAGGGGGGCTGATCGTAATAGGAAAAAGAGTGGATTTGTAGGGTCCCAAATGAATTGGCTTATTCGGAAAAGACGTTCTTCTAAAGATATATCTGGTGTCGTGGTGTCGTGCTACATGGTTCTATTTTGCAAGAACTCTAAATCATGCTTTTGAAGCTCATCCTCTTCGTCATAAATACTTCGCTTGGCCCAAAATATTTAGCATGTGTACGTATGGATAAAAACATATCAACACTTAGTGTTTACATCAGATTATATGGACTCATATTTAAAGTTTACACCAAATCATAGGAGTAGTTCACATATGCCGGCATGTCTAATTGAGAATTGGAAGTCAAGGCCACCAAGACCACTTAAATGGGACGGCGGTGAGGCTCCGGATGAATTACTGTCAAGGCTTTGCCTTATACCCTTCACAACCTCTTCCCACGCCAGGTTTGAAATTTTTGGGCTATCAACACAAATTTCATACAAAAAAGATGATGAAAGCCCGTGCTAGCACGGGCCCAACACTAAAAATAGTATCACATTTTTCTTTTTAGTCTGACTAAAAAAAATGATATATTTTTATGTTTAGAAACCATTTAACTTAAAACTTCCCCTTTTACCTTTAATGAAATTATTTAAATCCACACAAATATCTATAACTTGTTTTAGATCACAAGTTTGAAAGATATTTCCTTTCTTTTTTTAACTTCGTGCCTAGTTAAACTATATCACATAAATTAGCACACAGAGAGTGCCTTTTTGTAATATAATTATGAAATTTTTATTATAGAAAGTATTACAATTCAATTAATTGAAAATAGCTAGAAATTATTTTACTTAATCCCCTTCTCCCATATATGACTTTTCTGATTTAGTTCTCCAATTAAAACATTTAAAATACACCTTACTATTACCGAGTTTCATGTCATCATCTCTTTTTACTCAACCACACTGGAAAGCGCTTTCAGGTGTTAGCATATGTTGTATTCTTAAATTTTTAAGTATAAACCAACTTCATCGTTTTAGGAATTGACCGTTTATATTTCGTCTTCTTGATGTTATTCCTCATTATTTGTGTGAGACGTATGTGTCTAAAATTAGTGCATTTTTATCCTTACCCAAAGGTGTAAGTTTTAAATCTTTTAATTTTATGATTTCTTTGGTGATTTTTGTGTTCAATTTAAATCTTTATTTCTTTTTTCTTGAATTTCTATTCTTTAAATTTCCTCTAAGTATACCTTTACCATTTTTTGAACTTATTATCATTATTTAAATATCCATTTTTTTCTTTTCTATTATTTGCAATTATCGCATACTTCTTCATGTGAACCCCACCTTAATTTTTTTCCCAGTTGTTTCCTAATTTTTTTTTAATTAACTTTAACTATATTAGGAGAGTGGGTGGTTGACGACCAAACCGACTCTTCTAATATCTCAACTTCGTTGCCCGCTTATGATTTATGACCCGTGAGGGAGAATAATTTTGTTACCATTTTATATTTTCCGCTTGTAGTATGCCGGTGCGTATTTAAAACGAAAAGTTTGGTTCAAATCCAAGCAACAACTTTCATTAACAGGTTCTGGCAACTCATGTCAAGTAACTCCCAATTATATAGTTATGAAAGAAGACAACACTAACACATTACGTACAATCATTCTAATAATGTTGTAAGTAAATGAATGAATCTGCAAAGCCTGAAGTAGATTTATCTTCTACCATTCCAAATCATCTTCAATTTCAGCCCAGACTTTGGCTTCCGTTTCTAGGTGTGGTTTCTAAAATTTCTCTGTTACCAATCCAGTTTAGCAGTAGCGTCTGTTGCATTTCGGACAAAATACCTTATGGCCACAAGCAATAAACAGGTAGATCCTCAAAATGAGTTCTGTGAAACATTATCATAAACAATGATCATCTCGCATTAAAAGATAGTCATTGAACAGGAGCTGCAGAACCTTCGGAATTAAACCTACACAAAATGTACATCATCTTAGAGTAAGTTCTGTTTCTCCTTTAATCATGGGTTATTCTTAGCTAAATTATCCAAAGATTTTAATATTTTTGAATTAACGAAAGTGATTTGAGCAAGCTGCATTACGATTATCAACTGGTACTAACGTATTGATGTGGTCATTATCACTACCTAAGACTAATTTCCAATGCAATATATCTAATCTGAAATGCATGAATTGGCGGAACTTACCAAGACCTGAATGAGAAGATGTGACAAGGATCTCTCAAAGAAGATTTTGTTTCATTGTAGCAGCTGTAGATTTCTGGCCAGTACCACCATAATGAATCTTATAAGAGGAGCTGCTGATGTTAGAATGGAACATCTTAACATTTTGTGTAGATGCATTGCATGCACATTATGTCGTGGATAATAAGGTGTCAAGATAGAGCAAGTTCCATGTCGACCGCAGTGATATAATTTTGTCTTCCCATATGGAAGAGAGTCATTGCAACTCATTTAAAAAGAAACCTACAGACAATGAAAGCTGGAGATTGTTAATAATTATTACAAACAGTTTTTAATTCAGATTTTAGTGATCTGAAGAAAGCACTTATTGGTTAACCTTCCTTCCATGACCAGAACTAAAATTTTTGGTACAACACTTGGGCAAATCGCTTAATGAAAATCATGAAAAGTTTGCATTTTTATTTGCACGTGATATATTAGATTTATACAAATACATTCGTGCAAGTAAAAGATAAAATGAACCTGGATTTAACCATGTTCTTAACCAGTAAGTACATCTGTGGTAGATAGAGCTTTCAAGGGATTGTCATCTCGTGAGCAGAGCTCAAAGACATGAAATGATGTGCACGCATCTTGCTTGACAGTGGCTGAGACGCCCTGATACAAAAGCGAATCCTTTTAGCCTAATATATGAAAATTTACAAAGAGTATAATAATCCAATTCATTATTAAGAGTATAATAATGCAATTCAATATTACCTCAAAATAACAACATTATAGAAGGATAATCTTATTTTGTCCAATCTACATAAGAATAACAAAGGGTTTTCTAAGGAGATGTTAACTTCCAAAGTCATAACTTACCCTATTTAGCCTAGACTTTAGATTAGAATCTATCCGACTTCCTTATTTATTCTTATATTAAAAGGACAATTATAATTATTCGTAAGCTTTATACTTCCAAGTTTCCGGGTTACAAAATTAGAAACTCAGAAGTTACTTTTTAACAATTAGCAGTTTTCTCTCTTGCTAGGCTAAGAGATATTTTCACAGCGTACATAGTAAATAGAAAATTTAAGTCAACGAAAATCATGTGGCATATAAAGCCCACAACAGGGAAAAGGTTATAAACCATGTATGATATCAAATACTCAATTTAGCTGCAAATACATGTAGAACTTCTAAAATGTTGCATGGGATCTGTCTCCAAAAGGCAGAAAAGAAAAGTTCCAATCTTCTTGTATCATTAGTCTTTGTAAGACCTCATATATGAGGGCAGGCGAGAAAAAATTGGCAATCCTCTTTGTCTATCCAAGATTCTTCGTTTCCTATAAAATTGGTTCTTTCTTGTCATCCCAGTTTTCAAGCTAAGGTGACCTGCAATTCAGGTTCAGATTAAGGAAACAATGCACACGGCTTCTTGGTTTTTGTATTCGAAGAGTGAATTCATCCGGGTTCATTGTCTAATTCTAACAGGATGATTCCAAATATTACGAAACTTAAAAGTGATTGTTTACATCACTCATCTTTTTTATATTGAAGAATGGACCAGCTATTTGATATTAAGGATGGTAATGGAAGATGCTGGAATTATCTTAGAAGCTAAAGTAGGCGATGGAATGGGGGTCGGCAAATAAATTCAACATCCATATATAGCTAAAGGAAAAAGGTTACTTTTTTCTATAAATTGAACCAGAACAACAAATAGTTGTTGCTACTCTTTTTTCTCAAATTTGAATAATGAAATTCTCGCTTAAACCAAAGAAAACTAAAACCAAAAAAGATTATATAGTACCCTAATGAAGCCGCGAATAGGCTTCTTACTCAAGGTAAGTTTATTACTTTAAACCCTTTAAGCTAAGCTCTTTTTTGGTTCTTTATCGAATATTAATTTCTGGGTATTCGGGATTCATCACAATCAATTTGAAGCTATTCCTCTTTCATCACAAATCCTGAAATACCACTTGATGCGAAGAAAAGAAACCTTTTTCCCTTTGGCAGAAAATATCACAAAAGGAACAAATTAATGACGAAAGAGAAAAATGATAACAACAGAGGCCCGAAACTGGAAAACTTGAGGAGAAACTGAAGAAGATTAGAGGAAAACCTGAAATTGCAAATTTTCTGAAAACTATCCCAAAATAAGAAGATAAGAACTCAATGAGATTCTGAAAACTTATGGAGAAATCAATTTTTCTTCGTGTGTTTTCTGGGAAGAAGAGAGATGAACACCCACATCAGCGGTGATGGAGAAACGTGGCGAACCCAATTGCAGGTTCAAGGGCACATAATATAAATTGTTCTTAAAAGTCATAATTGTCCTTAATTAGAACTTTAATACCCTAAAACAACGATGTCGATCCACTGGCTCTTCTATAATAAGTAAAAAAAAAATGTTCTCAATTCAACTGTTATGCATTAGATATTTGTCTACTAAGCTCTACTCTCAAAGAAGTAACAATGGTGTATTTTGGATAGTGTGGCGGAGTATTATCCAAATGGTCAACCCCAGAAAATATCTAACTTCAACTTTTGGGATTTGAAAACCTCTGCACACTATTAGTATGAATTCACATGAGGTTGTTGGGAACACAAACAATGATAAGGTTTCTTTAAAAATGATAGAGTAAACGTATCAGATTAGTGGAAACGGATTTTAGTTCCAATTAAGTTTGAACTTCAACTTATATCACAATTACGTTATCCAATTCATTTTAGCAAAAAATTTATCAATAACCACAAACATGTTATGTTAATGGTATTATTTTTTGCCCCTAGACTGACAACATAAGAGCTACAACACTGTTAAAGTTGAGTAAAGCTAGACCTTAATTCCAAGCCTTAACATGATTAAAAGCCAGGCCTTAATCAGAGAGATGGATGCAGAATTTTGGTATCGGGTTAATATGAACCCGGTACTTTCGACATGGAGCATAAATTTACATAAAGATTCACGAAAATTACATTTGATCTGTCTCTGCTTAACCACATTACTTGTGTTTCAAAGATACACAATGTCCTACATCTTTGTGCTATAGTTGTAAGAAGTTGATACCACGGATAATAAACGTAAACAGAGTTCCCCAAACATACACACGCACACCCCAAACCACCTTTTCGTATAGCCCCTCTAGTTTAGAAATGATCAGAATTTGGACAAATTGTAAATCTGAATATCATTTAACAAATAACTAAATTTCTTAGTAATTTTAGCACACTCACATTGGCAAGTCCATATTTCTACAACTAAAACGATCACTACATATTCCCACATTAAATGTAGAGTGACGAAAGGTAGTACGGGTATAAGATTGGTTAAATAGAGACTATCAAACAAATGGATTACCTTTTCAAGAGAACACTGAATCAGTTCCGACTTCCCCAAGGTGTTCTTGTCCATCTTCACAATTAGACGCAAAGAAGGGTCATATTTCCACTCGGTTTAAGCAGGTCTGCTTGAACATCAATTCGCTGTCTTTCACCCCATAAGTTCAAATTAGACTGAAAATATAAATTCTAAAATTCAGATGAAAGATCATCAACCAAACATATTGGGGTTGGGGGCAAAAATATTGGAGGAGGAGCTAACCTGTAAAATTGAACAGCAAAGAGAGAAGATAACAGAAGAAGCTCTATGCCGTGGGAGAAGAAATTAACGCCACGTAGACTACTTATATTCATCAGCTCCTTGAAATGGCAAAGTAAAGCAACCATGTCGACGATCCCAAGGGTAAAAGCAGCAACAGTTTGAGCTATTTTTTTGCTATGAGAAGCTTGAGATGTCAAGAAGATGACAAGTTTCTGGATTTGTTTAGTAATAAAGTTGCTCTTCTAAATAGTTGGAATGAAATGTCATAATTGCCCTTATAGGACAGACGATGATACTGCCTCAAACCGACTCTTCTAAATAGTAGAAAATTTTTGAAGCTTGCCTGCTCTTAAATTATTCAAAGTTGGTCTTTAACATGTCAAACTTAAGATGCGTTAGCTTTCACGACTTCAGGTTAGTGCGTTTGAAGTTGATTTTGATGTGGTTAAACTTATAAAAAATTATAAATCTTGAGTATATCTTAAATAAAGGCCCTAAAATCGTCTATTTGTGCACTTTCCCCAAGTTATGTTGCTTCGAACTTGTTTCAAAGAAGGCCTAATTTAATTAGCTTAGTCAAGGCAAAATCCACTGTTTAAGTTTGATATGGGTCCAACTTTTATATTCTTGCAATTGAACCTGTTAAACGCTTGAATTTCTATGTCTAAAATTTAGCATTTGTTGAAATTAATTATAGTGATCTGTCACACACGCATTTGTGCTTCGTATTGGAATTGTTAGGTTCAATTGTAACCATACAACCAATACCACATCCACCTCTACTTATTCTTTGACTAGTGAATTAGTTCGCGCTTAGTGCGATTATAAAACTCTTATTGAATTAATGAAATATATTTTTTAATATTTGAATATTAAATATTTAAATCTTTTTACTCTTCAAATTGAAATGGATTAGATTATTTCACTTAATTTTATTCTTTTTCTTTAATTTATTTTACAACCACGGTTTTTATTCTTCCAAACTATTGTATAATAATATAACGTATATAGGTAGGACATAGTTTAATTGTAGTTTGACTTTGTTCTTCATGTTAATATGCTTATAAATTTTAATTATAATTTTTCTTTGTTTATTTTGTCATACTCCATTTTAACCGGGTTAAATTAAAGTACAACATATTGGTGATTCCTACTTTTTGCTTATTTTAAGGAGTCGTCACCTAATTATTTATGGTGAATTAGGACACCTAAAGTTTTTTAAAGTAGTTATCAGAAGTTAGCTCCGTTTTATTGTCTGCAAAACTTAAAATTCTAGGTAAGGGTTCAATTAGTATAAAGGGAAGGTATGAGGCACCCTTTAAGACCCATTAACAATGGTTAACCGACCAGACTTATGTTAATTAGGCTAAATGTAAATATAATATTATAGGAAAGAAAATAACTTTGTAAATGTGGCTAAAATTATAGATAGACATGTAATAATGCTATTCTAAAAGGATTTGTAGAAAATATAATAGTTTGCGTATAAGTAATAGTTTTTAAAAGAAGACTTAGCAAATCTGAACCTTTGGATAAAATTATGTCATATAGATATGGTGACATAGAAAATCTAAACTTATCTTTATAAATAGGATGCAAAAGAAGTGGATTTTCTTTCACTTTCTTTATTAACTTTATTTAACCAATTTCGGCTATAATTGGGTAAATCTTGAAAATGTTCATAAAACATAATCGAATTCATATTTTGTGTGTTAGTGACATTTTGAAATTCCTAAGATGGTAAGAATGAAAATGATTCCTTTAACCCAAAAATATGTAAGCATGCTATTTGAAAATCAATTACTCAAATAAATGTTATAGATACTATAAATAGTTTAGAACATAAATAGAAGTGAATGTAATTTGTGAAATTAATTACCCATTACTAAACTGAACCCTTTAATGTCACTAAGGTTTATCTAAATTAATAAACAAAAAAATGTTAGCCATACAATATACATTAAATGCACACAAAAATAAAAATAGAGGAGTAGATATAATGTAAATGGGCTCAGCCACTTTCTTGGGCTCATTACGATGCATTTCTTTTGTTGGGCTTTGTGAAATTTTAATATGTTGTTGCGAACTGTTCATCGCCTATTGGGCTTCAGCCCAGATTTTGTTTTCTTATGTGGCTGCAGATAGGGCTGGACACGATAGGAGTCATGTTGGGCTTTTAACCCAACGCCAAATGCGGGAGGAGATGACGAGTCGCTTGGACTCGTATGCGAGATGTCATGCATAAAAAAAAAAAAAATGAAAAGAAAAGGATTAGTATATAATCAATGAATAAGATTAAACACGTAAAATATACACTCAAAAACAAATCAGTAGATTGTATATTCTGTGTATATTTTAAATATACCTCATGTATACACACTCTATTGCATAACTGTGACTAGTCTAGTATAGAAACTCCTATTATATAAGAATTGATACCAAGATTGGCCCAAAAAGAGACCATCATAATCAAAACCTAATGCCCAAAAAGAGACCATCTAAATTCTGGTGTTAGGGCAATCCATTTGTTTCTAAATGCATTAGGTTTTGCTGAAACCTAATGCATTATTTCGTTTGGGCCGGGTCGGGTAATGCTTGCGGATTGGGCTGGATCGGTCAAGTTAAAATAGTGGGCTGATGAGTTTAAATGCATAGTGGGCGATTTTCATGAGTTAAGCCTTAGCCCAAATGGTTTTTGGGGTTAATTACGGACTTAATTAATATTTTGGGCTCTAAATTAGATCAATATATTATGTAATAATAATAATAATAATAATAATAATAATAATAACAACAATAAATTTCATAATTTAGCGTTAATATAATAATCTTATCATTAGTACATAAAATATAAACAAAGTAATAATAAAGTAAAATATTACATAAGCTGTAGCGATGTACGACATATTAATACTTAACAATATTAATATAGTAGTAGAAATTATAATAAAGTAAGGGTGAAAATAAGATATTGATTTGTTGATTGAAATAAAGGGAGGACGAAATTGGGTGTCAACATATTTAATAAATTAAGTATCTATCTAACTTCTTTCTCCACCTTTCAAGATTTTAATGTTTTCTTCTTTTTAAAAATATTTAAAAAGGAAAATGCATCAACAATAAAGTCTACTATAAAACACTAAGGAAAGGGAAGAAAAGCATACAAATGAAATCTCTTTGATTAATTTTTATCTCGTTTCTTTCCTTCCTTTTTCCATTTTCCCCCTTTATTTTCTTTTCTCTTCTTCTTTCTTCCTTTCTTGCTTCCTAACCCACAATATTTACCTTTTTTTTTTCAACCGAACATCATATTCTTTATAACCAACAATTCAGCTCTAAATTTAATATTTTTTTCATCCCCAAAATGATCGAAACGATACAAAAATTTCATAAAGTCTAAAAAGATTACTCATTTCATTTAACACATTTTTCTATGATTCAATACATGACATCTTAAAAAAAGGAGAGAGAATTCATAATAGAATGGGATTTTCAAGTTTCAATTTCATTGAGAATCCTTTTGACAATTGAGAAATTTACTATTTACTAATTCCTTATGTATATACGCGCACACACACATGCATCAGGAAAAAAAGGAGAGAGAATTCAAAATAGAACGGGATTTTCAAGTTTCAATTTCATTGAGAATCCCTCTAACAATTGAGAAAATAATTTTACATATATACACACACACACACAGGTCCGCTGATGTGGCGTGCCTCATTGATCTGAAATGTATTTAGCTATTTTCTCAGATATTAGGAATTTTCATACAAAAAATTCAGTTATTAAATCTAAAAATTAGAAAAAAAATCACTAACAACAAACGTTGTGTCTCTACAACTAATACAGGGATAGGTTACAAAGACTGAATTCAAGCACAAAAATAATTATTTTATTAGTCTTAACTTTGGTGCCTTTTCAATTCGCTATCCAAAACGTGACGTACACCTCTTCACCATAACATCTACACTTAACCATTCATTAATATTCATAACTCACATTAAGTTATCATAACTATACCCCTTCATCTTCTTTTCCTCACTTCTTCGCCAACTGTTCCAACAATACTAAACTATCAGTGTATATCTAAATCAACTCTACTATTTACTAATTTCTTTTAATTGAAAGTATGTAACGTTATGTAGTAAAACTAATTGTAAAAATAACATCTTCACTTATTATTGTTTACATATTTTTCAATCTTAGCAGTTAATAGCTAAGCAATAAAAGTATACTTACACTATCTTTAAAATAAAGGATAGAGGAATGAGAGGTATAAATCGTTAAAAAGAAGTAGAAAATAATTGGTATAGAATTAGTACCGGAAAAAACCACTTCCAGTTCAAGAAAGTTCATACCTATAGAAATCAAAAAAGAAAGAAGAAGAGAATGACACAAATAGAACTCATAATAATCCGCCAAAAACAATAGTATTATAAAATCACTCAAAAAAAAAGGGTGAAAATATTGCATCCACGTATAAAAATCATAGTCATCTATAAAGTATAACAATATAATGTTCTATAAATTTTAAAAAATAAAATAAAAACAGAGAGGGAAAAGAGCTCACCTGACGTAAAAGAGAATGATAAAACTGATTGAATTAGGGAAATAGTAATTAAATTTGTGTTACTTATCATATGGTTAATAAGAATTTTTTGAAGAGAAGTAATCTTTCTTTTTTCAATAGGAATCTCGAAGTAATCTTTCTTTTTTCAATAGGAATCTCGAAGTAATCTTTCTTTTCTCAAGTATTTATCGTTTTCCAAATTGCTTGCCTTTAGTATAATTAATATGTATCATTTGTGTATATAATGTATATTATAGAATAGAAAATTGTATCATTTTTGTATATAATATGTATCATTTTTGTATAGAAAGTGTATATATAATTCCAAAGATGTGTATATAAACTATATCAGTCTTGTATAGAAAGTGCATCATACGTATAAAATATGTATCATAGAAACCATATCATTGTGGTATATAATATGTATCACTATATCCGCTTTTGACTATTTGTTATTGTTCATCTAAATAGTTAAATTAATTTGATCAACCGTCTTTTTATTTAATTCTATTGTAGTGCAAAAATGGCAACTCAAGCAAATCAACCCTCTGCTGAAACTATTGCACGTGCTTTTGTGGATCAATATTATCATGTTTTACATAGGCTTATTGACCAATCCCATCGATTTTACAAGGATAATAGTGTCCTTAGTTGGCCTCAGCCTGACGGTGAAATTAAATCGGTGACAACTTCTGAAGTAAGTATTATGACAATCACAAATTGTTTTTTAAATGTTTCTCATCATTTACTGGCGTTTTTCGTAGATTTCACATTTACATGTTTCTGCTTTATAATGAATGCTTTGTTGCCTTTTGAATGATAGTGTTTCTATGTGTAATCAAGATGATCAATGTATATTATTTGTGTAATCTTTATGGTGTTTAAATGTATTTGTTGCTTAAAGCAGTGTGAGTGGAAAATATCATTTCATGAGGGAAGTCACGCGCTTCAAAGAAGTGTGTACTTCAAAAAATAATAAGCAAAATGGTCTTGAAGAAACGTCCTTTCTTTAAATCTCAACTTTAAATAGTCAGATTAATATCAACCTTATTGGCTTAGTGTACATTAGATGCTGAAATTAGTGATTTTAATTGCATTTTTTTAATTATTGTAGTACTAATTCTTACATGATTGTTATCTCTAGTTTTCCTTAACTTGTATACTTCACTTCAAAGAGACGCGCACTTCTGTTCTCGCATTTCACATTGTGGAATATTAATCAGGCTTATGACTTTTACAGAGAATTTAGTAGCCTTTGTCTACTTGCTGTAATGTAAATTGATTTTGTTTGTATTTTCTCACAAAAGAGGTTTGTTGTCTGTCATTTCTTTCTCTAATTTAGATGAACCTAAAGATTCAATGTCTTTAACTTTGAATAAAGTTATGTTTCTATTTTTATTTTATCATTGCCATTGATGTTTGAGTTTTACTAAATGATTTATGGCTTAACTTTTTCTTATTTTTGACGAAAGGAAGCTAATAGGCCTATGATTTCTACACAATTTCAGGGCATTAATGAATTTATCATTTCATTTCAATTCAAAAATAAGAAGGTGGAAGTCACAACTATTGACTACCAATTATCTGTTGCTGGAAGTGTTCTTGTGGTGGTCACGGCACACTTGATCGATCAAGATGATTCGAGGAAAAGCTTTTCTCAGACTTTTTTCCTTGCTCCACGAGAGAAAGGATACTATGTCTTGAACGACATTTTACGATTTGTCGGCAAAGAATCTTCTCCTGTTATTGAGGAAAATGTTGATGAAAATGCTTTAGTTACTTCTTTCGGCATGTCTTTTTTGCTTTGACACTATATCAATTGGTTACTTGACAACTTTGGCACTATCTCAATCTTGATTTTCTTGGTTGTTAATTGTTAAGGATTTAAGTTATATACACTAACATGAAGATTATGTTATACTATCAGTGTAGTTTAACCTATTATGACATGTTAATGTTTATCATTTAAATGTACTTATAATCACCCCTTAAACAACTTAATTTTGCAAAGTGCGTAGAACTTAAACTCTATTGTTAACTATATTAAATTGTTCCCTTTTGAAATTATTATTGAATTTAGAACTAAATGCTCTGAGCAAAGCAAAAGATAATGTCAAAGCTAACCTCAAGGAAATTTCTGAAGAATCAAAGACTAATGCGACAATAGATGACCAAGTTGGGAACAAGTCTTCGATCACTTCGAACAAAAAAGAAATCCAGTTGCTGAGACGACCCCAGTTGTTGAGAATGAGGCTTCCAAAGCTAGCTATGATGCAATGGTTAGTTATACACTTTAGGTGTCATTTTGTTCACATACTAGTTATGCGGAGTTTATAAAGTTTTTATTAAATTTTGTTTTGCATAATAGAAATTGTTTACTGTAGATAAAGCAAGGCAGATCATCACTGCCCGAGAATGCCTCATACAAGATTTTAAGAGTTGTTGTAGATGCTGGTCTCCCATCAACACCTAAAAAATCTCAATCCAATGTTAAGGCGTTGATGTCTACTTCGAGTGGCATGTTGAAAGTTGCAGCTCATTCAACTGGTGCTGCAAAAGAAAACAATTCTGATGATGAAAGCCAATGTAAATTTGCATTGCCTTTAATTAAATAGTTCATGAATTTTTAACCGTGTTAAACCAATTTCTGAATTGTTTCATTTATGTGGATATAGCTAAATCGATATATATTGGAGGATTGTCAACCGACACGACAAGAAGTGATCTCCACACTATTGTTAGACAATTTGGACCGGTTCACACTCGCGACAGCTCAAAACTTATTATGAGGTATATATGTTTCACATTATTGTTGGTTATTGCTAGATTATCATTTGCTCAAACATTATTTCTTGTTTACGATTAAGCATTTAAATTAGAATATTTGTGAATGTAGGATGGATATTGCTGTGGATTTGTGCATTTTCAAGATGTAATTCCCGCTTAAAATGCAGTTAAGGTAATGCATTCTACAAATCCTCTTCTTCAAAATTTTCCGAGTTTTGAACTATTTGATCATATTTTGATGTTTGTCTTTTTATCTTCAATATTTATTCTAGACCTGTCATATCATTGTGAAGGGGAGAAAAAGTCTATATAAGATTCAAAAGAATCAACAAAGGTACATATCTATATATGTATGTGCTTGTGTCACAAAATTCTTTCATAATCATAATTTTAATTCTGCTAACTTCATACAAAGGTTGATTGTATCATAACTATCATATTGCATTTTAATTTCTTCAGACAGCAGTGGGAGGCCAAAGTCTCCATCGAGTGAATTTTGCAATGAGATCAAAGAGGTGGTGCCAATATTAGTGGCACCAACTATAATTAGTGTTGTAGGCTTAAATTGTACCAAAATCTTTTTATTTTTTGGTTTCACATCTTCATGTTGAAGGTACAACAATATTTGATTTTTCTGATGGTTTTGAAAATTATAATACCCAACTTCATAGATACTTATAGCCTATTTGGCCAAGCGTCTAAAATCAGCTTATTTTAAAAAGTACTTTTTAAAAAAATACTTTTGGCGAAAAACAGTTTGTGTTTAGCCAATTAATTTAAAATACACTTTTAAGTAATAATTAGTATTTGACCAGGCTTTTAAAAAGTGCCTCTAGTTGTATTTTCTCAAAAGTGCCGTTCAAAAAAGTGTTTATGGGCAAAATTTATTTTTTTTAGCTTCTGAAAAACAGCTTCACTACTCCTTAGAAGTACTTATTTTCTCACAAAAGCTTGGTCAAGCACCTCACTTTTTTAAAATAAGCACTTTTAGAGAAAAATTGTCACACCCCGACGTTACTAGGGTGTGATGGGCACCTGACCCCATGTTTGGAGCCGAGCGAATCCGTTGACTCTTATTACATATCAAATCTTTCAAAAATTCTCACGTCAAGAAGTAGTAGAAAACGTGGATAAGCTTCCAGATTTTTTTTTTCCGGTACTCTGATCACATGTAATCTGTGGTCGTAGTGGACCGGTAACATATTACAATAAGACGCGTCGGCTGATGAAGCCGCTATCAGGACTGACATACTACACTCATGACTCTGTCTGCAAAGTCTCTAACATCAATCCAGAAATCCTAGCATACAAGCTCGACTTGGCGCAAAGACTCAAGAACAAGTTGGGCCGCCAACTCCGCCGGAACGTCTCCTATCTTGGCTTCTATCCATCCGGGTGTACTGCGTGGTACGAACGCGACCCCGAAGAAGAGGGGTCAGTACGAACATTGTACTGAGTATGTAAGGCATGAAAAGTAACACAGTAAGGGATGTAGATATGAATAATAACCAAATGGAAATATAGAACATATCATGAGATAGAAGAGCAACCTGTACATATGAACGCCCCTTAGGGCGGATGTCATGCATGCTTAGTGCTGCGATTCATATACATATCATACTTTACCTTCTTTGAAAACATTTCTTTTTCACATATATATAGAAAATAGAATATATCATATTGCCGAGGCGTCGGCAGCCGATCCATTTAACCACAAATGAGCCACGGCCGGGCATCCCGCGTCCGGGATGATATCATGTCATACAATACCAACTGATCAGGTGGCTACGCGTATATAACGCACTGCCCTTTCCCCATCTTTCCCATATACATATATGCATAGATCATATAACATAGAAAATATACCATATCATATTGCCGAGGCGTCGACAGCCGATCCATTTAACCACATACGTCCCGCGTCCGGAACGATATTATACTCCAACTGATCAGGTGGCTGTGCGTCTATAGCGCTCTGCCCTTTTTCCCAACTTCCCCATATACATATATATATACACTAGTTATGTGAGGCCCGTGCTAAGCCCGGGCCCAAACTCAAGATATAAAAGCAGATATTTTAACTAAAGAAATATAATTTGTGTTAGTACAAGTGTACAACAACAACAACAACAACCATATACCCATTGTAGTCCCACAAGTGGGTAGTTACATAAAAGCAAAATTTTCATTCCACTCCTTTAATATTTAACTTCCATTTTGATAAAATTATTTAATTCAAATCAAATTTGGAGCCAGAATTTGACATTATAACTTATGTATCCTAATTTTCTGAAGTTATTTAATTCTAAATAAATAATCTATACATAGTTAATGAACTTTTAAGACAAATACATAATTTAACTTGTGCAACAGATGGAGTCGCTCCTCTCTTAATTAGGGATTAGTGGGTTCAAACATGGATATGGAAAAAAAAAATCTTTGGAGGAAGCGCTCCCCCGAATAGGCGCTGCGGTGCGAATTATCTGGATTAATTGGGCTCAAATGCGGATATCGAGCACCAATCAGAAATCAAAGAACGTGAAAAATGAGGTAGGAGGTTCGATAGCTTTTGAAAAGTAGACTTTAAAAACAAAAACAAAAAAATTGACATAAATAAATAAGATTAGGACCTAAAAGTAATTAATTAAAAAGTTTTAAAAAAATTTGAAAATTATTGTAAGGACTACAAAAGTTTCCAGGCTCGATAGCTTTTGAAAAGTAGACTTTAAAAACAAAAAACAAAAAAATTAACTTAAATAAATAAAATTAGGACACAAAAGTAATTAATGAAAAAGTTTTTAAAAATTTGGGAAATTATTGTGAGGACTACAAAAGTCCTCACATTCCCTCTTATATATAATAGTAATATATCATATCATAGCATGCAGGAGAGCCCAAAGAAATGCTATAACTCTATCGGAGTGACGTAAGGTCGGTAACCTCCGATTATATTATGGAATCGTCATGGCGTCGTGTCTCACCTTGAAGGGGCAATTATTATAAGGCGAGACTTTCAACGAAGAGTAACGTCACGGGAACACATAGAACAGGATCGTAAGGCGTCATTTCATGTAACTTGAAATCATCAAAATGGTCATTATCCATAAGTAAAATTGAGAGATCAGGAAATAGCTCATTATCTTCATATCGTCATATTCATGGTAGGAACGTATCCTCGACGTATTCGTCATAGACATTTTCTCATATTGGACATCGTCATTGTCATTGAAAAATCATATTCGTTGTTTTAGTCGTAAAAGCTTACAAGAATCATAAAACTTGGTTTTGGAGAAAAACGAATATTTTTGGAAAACATTTATAGACTTTTAGAAAGAAATTCATGACTTAGAATCATAACTTATGACTTTTGAAAATAAGGACGTTATGGAAGCATTTATCAAGTCTCACGTATGAATCATGCCATAGAAAGGAAGGGCGTAGCCTTAACATACCTGCGCTGCGCCTTACTAGCTACGCTTATTCGTCCAAGCTTGTTAGTCTACATTCAGGACAATTGACACAATTGTTAGGTTCATTATCATATGCTTCTCTTAATCCTTCAAATACATTTACTTATAATCTGCCGAAATTTCGGCAGCATCTCCCCTGTAAATATACCATCCCCGAGAATCTAACTCGGCCAATTTTAATCAACAACAATCCGGGAATTCAACCCGGCCAAACTATCAACAATACCAACAATTATTCTAGCCACACTTCAATATTCAATTCAATTCAATTCACCTATCTTTCAAAAAAACGATTCAATCACCATACTACTTCGTCCAACACCTTCTAATTTCAACAAGAACAATAACAACTTAATTCCTTCTTCCAAATTTAATCATAACAACCCAACTTACAATCTTCCAAACTCAACAAGAACAATGACAACACATTTCTTTCTTCCAAATTTATAAACTACATCAACATCCCACACATTGACAACACTAACCACAATAACACAAGAACTATATGAAAATTACATTATCTTCTCCAACAACCTACAAACGATTCCAACTTCAATTTAAATCATTAAACCTTCATTTTCATCATAGAATCCACACAACAACAACCAAAAATGTTAAATAAAAATTAGTTCATCATTCCAACACAACCACCCCCTACACGGCCCAACTTCAACATTCAAAATTTCATGACTTTCATTCATTCTCACACATTACAACACACATAAACCATCTATAACACATGAAAAGAGGATTAAAACTTACCTTCTTCACTTAGTTTTTCAACATGACTTGAATTGAGAATTGTAAGGATGAATGGTTTTGCTTGCTACAACAATTATTCCATGTTGTTTAGCACCTTCCAATTAGTGGAAAAGCTAGAAGAAATAAATTTTTTGATGGCTATTTTTGGATCTCCTTCTTCCTCTCCATGGCCGAATGGCCCTTCAACTTCTTTCTTCTCTTTTGTTTTGTTTCTCTTTCTCCAAATTGCTTACACTAAAAAGAAGACTTCCCACATATATATATATACTAGATGGTCTATGCCCGTGCTGCGCACGGGCCCAACACTTCGGATTATAATATATCTATGTATATGTAATTGTGTTTAGATAATGATAATATATATATATATATATATTATGTTCAAAATACGATTAATATAACATTGCGGTTGTCTTTGCGTGTCTAGAACTTTATTTTATTCGTGTTTGCTACGAAAATTTATTAATACTTTTAAAAGAGAAGACTTGTTTAAAAAGAAACTATTTTCCTCTCTTTGAGATAAAACAATAGCAATATTTAAGCATCGCCGATACTTTTAATTTTAATTCGATTAATTTAACGGTGTAAAATACTTATTATTTTTTATCAAATTTTGATTTAGATAATTCTAATTCAAATTATTAAATTAATTTTACATGTTTAAAACGAAACAAAGTAGAAATTGATTTTTTTCCTTATTCTAAAGAGTCCATCATTATTGATTTAATTGTTTGATTTTCTAAGCATTTGTTTTTTAACATTGTTTGTTTTATTAATATGGGATTCATATTTTTTTTTAATATTGCTTGATTCTATTAATATGGGGTCCACTTTTTTTTTTCCCGTGAGTTTGGATGTGGTCGGCCTACTTTTTTTCTTCCTTTTTTTTTAAAGGGACAACGGACGATGAAGCATGGGTCTAAACCTATGCTTTATATAGTTTCTTCTTTTTTTATTTTTATTTTTTATATTGCTTGGTGTCGTTTAGTATGGGGCCCACTTTTTGGACATTATTATATATATATATATATATTTTATATATATATTATATATATATATATATACTATGTTCAAAACACGATTGATATAACATTGTAATTTGTGCTCCGTATCTAAAACTTTATTATATTAGTGTTTGCTAAGAATACAAAGTCTGCACTTTTTTTTTTTTGACATTGTTTATGTTTTTAATATGGGATTCACTACTTTTTTTATATATATAAATATATTGCTTGATTTTGTCAAAATGGGATACTATGTTCAAAACACGATTAATATAACATTGTAGTTTGTGCTCCATATTTAAAACTATATTATATTAGCGTTTGCTACAAATACGCATGGTGTTTAATATGAGGCCCACAATTATTTTCACATTTATTAGAGTAAGGAAAAAATGAAAAAGTAATTAAATTCTATCTTATTTTAATATATAAGTATTTTAAGTATGTTCTTCGTACAATAATTTCATTTGCTCCCACTAATGGATTGATACGCACGCGGTAATGAATCCATCATTATTGACTTAATGAGATACTTTGGAAATTACATGAATATTGTTTGATTTTTTAATATGGGATGCACTTTTTTTTTGACATTATTAATTTGCATTATTTTTATGCATATATATATATATATATATATATATATACTATGTTCAAAACACGATTAATATAACATTGTAGTTTGTACTCCGTATCTAAAACTTTATAATATTAGTGTTTACTACGAATACAAAGTCTTTTTTGACATTATTTTTTTTGAATATGGGGTTCAATTTTATTTTTTTTTGGATATTGCTTGACTTTGTTAATATGGGATCCACTTTTTTTACCGTGAGTTTGGAGATGGTGGGTTCCACTTTTTTTTTTTTAATATATTGCTTGATGTTGTTTAGTATGGGGTCAATATATATGGGGCCTACAATTTTTTTTTTACAATTTTTTTTATGGGCATGTTTAATATGAGGCCCAATATTTTTTTTATATATATATATATACTATGTTCAAAACATGATTGGTATAACATTATAATTTGTGCTCCGTATCTAAAACTTTATTATATTAGTGTTTGCTAAGAATACAAAGTCTGCACTTTTTTTTTGACATTGTTTATTTTTTAATATGGGATTCATTTTTTTATATATTGCTTGATTTTGTCAATATGGGATACTATGTTCAAAACACGATTAATATAACATTGTAGTTTGTGCTCAGCATTTAAAACTTTATTATATTAGTGTTTGCTATGAATACGCATCGTGTTTAATACGGGGCCCACATTTTTTTTAACATTGTTTGTTTTTTAAATATGAGATTCACTTTTTTTTTCAATATTGCTTGATTTTGTTAATATGGGGTCCACTTTTTTTTTAATACTGGATGTTGTTGAATATGGGGCTCACAATTTTTTATTTTTTTTTACATTTTTTTTTAGGGTCTTTGACATATATATACATCTTAAGGAGAAATATTTACGAAACGTGACGATAGTTTTATATTTACAAAACATAACATTACAAATCCTATACAGTACAAGCTTTATATTTTTTTTAAAAAAAATTATTTTTAAATTATTTTTTATTTTTTAAAAATCATTTTTAAAAAAAATATTTTTTTATTTTTTTAAAAAAAATATTTTTTTAAAATTTATTTTTATTTTTTAAAAAAATTAATTTTTTTTTTTTGCTCAAAAACTTATGTATGAAATGTGTATATCTCGCTCAAGACTTAAAAAGTTTGCTCAAAATTTAGTGTATGAAATGTGTATATCTCGTTCAAGGCTTAAAAAATCCGCTCAAAATTGTGTGTATGAAAACAATATGAAATTTGTATCTTGCTCATGTCTTAAAATTTCGCTCACATTTTCATGTATAAAGTTCATGTTAGATTTCTATAAAATTAATACAACTACAACAACATTGTATATAACTTTGATACAACATTCAAGACTTAAAATAATCGCTCAAATTTTTGTGTATGAAATGTGTATATCTTGCTCAAGGCTTAAAAGTTCGCTCAAATTTTATGTATGAAGAACGTATGAAATGTGTATATCTTGATCAAGGCTTAAACATTATGTTTAAAATTTTATGCATGAGAATGATATGAAATGTGTATATCTTCCTCAAGACTTAGAATTTCATTCACATTGTTTGTATATAAATTTCATATTAGGTTTCGGAAAATTAATACAACTACAACAACATTGTAACAATTTTCATACAATATTCAAGGCTTAAAGTTTTCGCTCAAAATTTTGTATATGAAAATTATATTAAAAATTTTGCTCACACATACACATTTCATACAACTTTCATACATAGAAATATGAGGTAATTTTTTAAGCCATTGAGCACAAAAAAAAAAATTAATATTTAAAAAAATATATATAAAAATTATTTTTTTAAAAAAATATTTTTTTTATAAAAAATATATATATATTCTGGAAAAAAAATAAAAAAATAAAAAATATATGAAAATCCGTCATGTTTTGTAATATATCGTTATGTTTTGTAAATAAGGAAAACTATCGTTACGTTTCGTAAATATTTCTCCTTAATACGTATATATATACGTAGTTTTCCCTTTTTTTAAGGGCGGCATTTTAAAATATGGGGCCCAATTTTTTTTTTTTTTATGTTTGGTTTGGGGGGGGGGGGTCCACACACGGACGGCGAAAGAAGCACCAACCGGTGCTTCTAATATAGTAGAAATATATATATATATATAATCATGTGAGGGGCACATGCCCTCTCTCTCTAGGAAAGATGACTTATTTTGTCATCTTTTTTTTTTTTAATTCTTTTCTTTTTCTTTTCTTCTCTTTTTTTTTTTTGGTCACATGGCCAATATGGCCCCTTTTGGGACTTTCATGAACCTTGTGTAAAATTTCCATTTTGCCCCTCGACTTTTTTCAATATTACCATTTTGCCCCTAGCCTTCCACATTATTTCCATGAACCATTTTGCGAATTTCTCTTTTTACCCTTAACCTTTCTCAATATTTCCATACTACCAATGTTCGTAAATAATATTCATAACCAACTTATACATTAAGATACATTTAGTCATTTCCTTAACTTACCATGACCACCATGAAATATCCGAACGCGCAAAACACGAGATATAACAAAAATAAGCTTGACTAAACATGCTATATATTTTGGAATAGTTAGTGTTGATGGGGGCGTATATGAGAGAATGAACTTTGAAAACAAAAGAAAGTTACTCTTTCCCGAGAGAAGAAAGTTACTTTTTTTATAAAGAAGAAAGTTACTATTTTCATATATTAAAACATCGTGGTTAAGTTCGAAATTAATCAAAACGTTTTGATTTATTGCTTTAATACATATTCTTCCTAAAGGATGTGTCTGTTACGAAAAGCCATCTTTGAACAGACGTGTCTGCTGCAAACAGATTCCTAAGATATCATAAATACCTGGTACTGGTTCATTATAGATTTCTTCTCTTCTTCTCTAAATACTCATTATAAAACATAATTATGTTCTTGTGGGAAATTCAAGTTAATTGCTGGCACTTGGATTTCATAGGCTTTGTAAAATCCTTGAAGAATTCTGCCAATAAAAATTCAAATAATTAGAAAGAAAAGCGTAGTCCATTTAAGTTTAAGGTAAAATAAAAAGAAATTTGCTAAATTACTACAAATAAGCTAGCATTTTATCCGTAACAAATTCAAGGGAAGAAAATAGCAATTGGAATTTAAAAAGTTTGGGTAGATGACTTTGTCTTTCTGTTTATCATTTTCCGTTTATTTTCTGTGCTTTCTTCTCAATGCTTCATAAACACAATGAGTCTAGACAACAAAAATTCTGGAGGGCTGCATAATTTCAAAAGACTATATATAGGGAGGTAACTAGAATCATAAAAGGTAAATGTTATGTTTTTGTAATTCCTATACCTATCACTAGGCCTATACCTAAATAAAGTTAATAAACTAATTAAGAAAATTTTTAGATTGAATGAATCACGGTCAAAGCCGTATTTAATTACCATTTGATTCAACGACTCTTTGTATTAATACATTCTTAAAATCTGAAAAAAACGCAAATATTGAACCAACCCGATAAAACTGACAGACCAAAACTTTTAGAATTTATACTATAATGATTTGGTTTGGTTTGAATATTAGAAAATACCGCCTTAATTGATTTGAATATTAGAAAAAATTGACTTAATTGGTTTAATTTGATTTTAATCAAAAACTGAGTCAAATCAGACCATGAACACCTCTAAATATATAGGGAAAAGGGGCCTGATTTACCCCTCTACTTTGAAAAAAGGTTCATATTTATCCCCCGTTATACTATCAGTCTATTTATACCCCTACCGTTACAATAGTTGAAACATTTGCCCCTATTTTTAACCCCCTATCCACCGTGGCCAATGGCTTTTTAAATAAATGCCACGGTGGAAATTTTATGCCACATAAGAGGCCATGTCACCCATATAATTAAATGGGTCTGTGCAATGTTCAGAACCAAACGATGCTTCTTCTTCGCCATCAAAAGCTAGGGTTTTTTTCCTCTCTTATATTCTTCTCTCCTCTCTTCCATCGTTTTTGTCTTGAAAAATGTCAGAAAATAGCTCCTCCTCGCAGTTGAAGTGCCATTGTGGTTTGATAGCTAGCCATTTAACTTCAAAGGTACGAAATTTTTAGCTGTTTAAACCATGATTTCGTTTTCTTTTTAACATTTTTCCATCTTTATTTGACGTAGTGGTTTCTATAAGTCATGAAACGCAGCCCCCGAAGAAAGAGGGTCAGTACGGAATATGTACTGAGTACGTAAGGCATGCATTACAGAGAAACAAAACTATAATCGAAACAGACGATGAACTATCGGTACATACGTTACTCGAATAGCGACGCTTACCTCCCGTACGCAATTCATATATACTGTTTCATATGCTAAAAAGTGTACGAAAAATAAATGGATCAACCAGATACCAAAATGCTTATTTTGCAATCACCGATCGCGTGTCCGAAGAGGTGCGGAAAACACGAACGCACGGGTGATGTCACACGTCGAGGCGGAGTACGAGAATGTACGAGAATATTCGGATAAAATCATATATCGGACGGAATGCGAACATACGGAATATTGATTGTATCATATAACGGACAAACTACGGACATACGAATGTTCGAATCGGACATATATCGGACGGAATACGGGGCACGGAATGCTCGGATGATATTATATACCGCGTATGCATAAAACGTGTCCCGCCCTGCGATGGGGACTCGGTGAATAGGATCATATATAAACGGACTCATATGTCATATATGCAAATAACGTGTCCCGCCCTTTGTTAAGGGACTCGGTAATGTAGAATCATGCGGATCGAATCCCGTACCAAATATACATAACGTGTCCCGCCCTACTTTGCGGGTCTCGGTGGATAATATCAAATGCCATCTTGTCGCCATCCTCGTATCATCATAAACATACACGGATAACGTGTCCCGGCCCCGCGAAGTACGAGGGACTCGGTGAACAATGCGGTGGAATGCGCACGAGAACATGTCTGGCCCGGACTCGGTGAATCGGAATCATCGTAGAAGTACGCACGAGAACATAACATGCCCTGGCCGGGACTCGGTGAAAGATACATTAAAGCCGCACGCGAGCGAGTCGTGAGAAACCATATGCATATAAATCCGGACTCGATGGATACGTACACTTACCGACATATGAAGATCCGAAAGCAAGTTTCGGGTCCTTCCGAATTAGTGTCGAAAGTTATGGACATTTGAAGCGCGAAACCTCTTCGGACTTTTCAAGCGATCCGGATCGTGTATGAAGAACATTAAAGCTTACGAGAGAATGTTCATATTAAAATACTTGTATCAAATACTTATGTCACAACACTTATATCCGAATACTTATATCAGAATTTCTATTTCAGAATATTTACATCAGAGTGCTTATATCAAAATAGTCATATCAGATCATTCGTGTCGGAGTGTTTATATCCGGATAGTCAAACCAAAATGCTCATATCTGAGTTACCAGATACTTATATTAAATTCGGAACGAAAGTCAAAGGTTTATTAGTTATCTTACGGACATAAGGCAAATAGAAACCGATACAATTAGGTCACGGGGATTGTGGGCCCACCTCGGGTCAAGTCGGGTAACGAACATAAAAACATGGTCATTATGTCTCATTAGACTATCCTCGAAGATTTCAAGGCATTCCACGTTCGTTTTCAAAAGTTACGGACGTTTGGACATTTCTTTACAATAAAGCGTAAATTAGTTAGTTCAATTCTATTGAATGAGTAGTAACTAAATTCAACCTCGGACTTCTAGAATTGGAGTGGTCCCCGAAGCACGTATTCAAGCTTATTACATCTAGGACATGCCAAAGAAAGAAAGGGTAAGCCTTACATACCTTTTCCGCTTCTTAAGCTTCTCCAAATTCGAATCTCGTTTTCTCCAAAATCTACAAATGGTCATGTTTACCAAATGTGAGTTGTGGTTTTCAAGAGTTCAACTTAAATTCATGTTTGTCTACCGAAATTTCGGCAGCATTTCCCCTATGCATACGGCATCCCCGAGACTTAGCTCGGCCCAATATATCAACAACAACAACCCAACAACACAAACAATCATTATGAAATACAATATAGCATAACTAGTCTTCTTTCCAACATAGTGCAATAGCTTTCATTCTAACTTCATATTTCCAACTCAATACCAACATTCTCATATTCATTTACTAATCAAGATCATTCCAATACAATTCTAAATCATTTCATATCATTTCCACAAAATATTCACAAGATATACAAAATATACAAACTTCCCATCAAAGCCATAATTCATCCAAAGCTTCTAATCTTCAACATAAATATTCACAACATATTTTTATCTTTCAATTTCACTTGCAACAATCACCATTTACATCTTACAACTTCATTTTCCTCAATTACATAATCTATAATAAAGTCACATACTTTCCGCCAACAATGTAACAACGAATTTCCTCATGCCAACTAGAACCATTACTTTCCATTATCATCACAAGACCCCAACATCACAATTAACATACCAAATAATTTGATTCACATCCTCCCCTCCATCTTGATACACACGGCAACACACACACACATTCACAACACACAAAATTTTCATACTTTTTATTTACTTCATAAGGCCATAACAACATAATCAACATACTAAACAAGTTCAACCTTTTTCCTCCATCCTACAACATCCCACGGCTACCACACAACACACACACACACGGCTTACATACACACACAACCACAATTCCATAATTTCCATGCAATTTCACTTATTCTAATCATTATAACATTCATACCTCTTCCATAACATAAAAGAATAAGATTCTTACCTCTTTCTTGAAATTTCAACTTGCCGCAAACGTGGTTCTTTCGCCAAACTAATTATACCACGTCGAAGAGCGTCTTGAACTTGTTAAGAATTCACGAAGAACAAGATTTTTGGATGGAGCAAAAGGGCTTGGAATTTTTTTTATTTTTTTTTTCTTTTCTTTTCTTTCTTTCTCTATGGCCGAATGGCCTATGCTTGTTTTGCTCTCTCTCTTTTTTTTTTGTTCTTCCTTTTTCTTGAATAAATGATGATGACTCCCACATATATATAATTCTCTTAGCCATGTGAGGGGCACATGCCCCTCTCTAGATTTTTCTTTCTTTTTTTTTTTCTAAATTTTCTTTTTCCTTTTTAAGGATGACTTCTTGGTCATCTTTTTCTTTATTTTTGTCACATGGCCAATGTGGCCCCTTGTTTTGGAACTTTCATGAACCCTCTTGTGACATTCCCATTTTTACCCCTCGACTTTTCTCAATATTACCATTTTCTTTTAGCCTTCCGCATTATTTCCATGAACCATTTTGCAAATTTCTCTTTTTGCCCTTGACCTCCCACAATATCTCCCTACTAATAATAGTCATAAATAATTTTATAACGACTTACACATTAAAATGATTTTTGAAAATCGTTTCGCCCTTAACTTTCCACGACGACTTCGAAATATCCAAACGTACAAAGTACGGGCTATAACAACACAATTGAAAGATTAAAGTGATAATTGGTTTGCCTGTGTACAAATTACTCCTAGGTGGACAAGTATATGTGCTCCCCCTGGATATTGGGGTCTCACTAAATTTAAATTCGCATCGCGAAATTCTAAGCGTTTTCTAACAAAGACAACTCCGTATCCAGTAGGTTTCGAGCTTGAGATATCTGATTAAGGACGAAGAAGTATTTAAAAATTCTTCCATTTTATTATACTGCTCTTTCTGTGCAACCTTTGAAAACTTGTCTGAATACAGTAGTCACCTGCTAGAAGCCTTGTTTCTGTTAGACACACCATATACGGACACTCTAGTTTTTTTCACTATTTTTACAGCTTAATTAAATGACATGATAAAAATCTGGCTCTCCTTTTGAGGAGAATTGAAAATATTGGTCCTCCACCGAAAAGAGCATACCCCACTGACTCAGATATTTGTCTGTCACACTTGAGAGGTTCATTTTCCACATTCACAGTAACTCAAATCACTCTCTTCAAGACCTTTCATCATGTCATTTTCTACAAAAATCTTTCTATTTTTTCTTCTTTTTCTTCTAATTCATCCACTTGAAGCTATTCCAAGTATCATTCCCCTAAATGGTTCTTGTACTGACAGATGTGGCAGCATTGTCCTAAAATATCCCTTTGGTTCCGGATTTGGTTGTGGACATCCAGCATTTTCAAGATTCATAAAGTGCACTTCTGGTGTTCTTCAGTTTTCCACTGGCACTGGCATTTACACTGTATCCTCACTAGATTACTCAACCAACACTCTTGTTCTTACTGACCCCTTTATGTCAACATGTTCCTCAATGCAAAACTCAGGCAGTTTTACATTGGACCATTCAACTCCATTCAGCATTATGAAACAAAACATCTTTGTTTTACTTGGATGTTCTACAACATCTGCTGTGTTTGATCCAAAACAAGATTTGTGTGACACCGGTTCGGGTTCAAATGTTTGTAGGGGACTTTATTCTTGCAAAGGGGTGACAGGGATTGGATTAGCACCAAATGGTCCAATTTCAACTTGTTGTGTTTATGATCCACCAGTTCCTATTGGTTCAGGTTATGGTTTGAACTTGCCTAGGCTTCAGTGTTCTTCGTATTCGTCAATATATGGCTTTGGAGGAAATGAAGGAGATCCTATGAAATGGCAATATGGGATTTCTTTGCAGTATAATAATTCATATTATCCTGATGATTCTTGCAAGAACTGTGAGGACAGTGATGGATTCTGTGGTTTTTCTGGTTCAGATGAGTCTTTTGCTTGCATTTGTAGGAATGGTGTTAACACTACTATTAATTGCTATGGAAGAGGTTTGTTGAAATTTGAAGTTATTTGTTTGGAGTGTGTACTTAACTTATATACGCTGATAGTATAATTAACTTTTTACACTATCACTATAATTTAACCTCCTATAGAATGTTAATAGTCTTATTTTTTGAATTACTAATTCTACTGATTATATATAGTTGCCTGCAATTACCTTTTTAATGACCCTCATTGGGTAAAAAGCTTTTAAGTTCTTGTAGTCTGAATGCTAGACTATGCGTTGTGATGTGTTCAGGATATGCTTCGAGTGGGACATGGAGACACAAGATTCAAACAGAAATGAGCGGTGGAGGTAAAGGCAAAGCCTTTTTTTTAGTTACCTTTGTCTAGAGTAAACTTTTTGGACAAAAAGTCTTCTTTAGTTGAAAATGTTTGCTGACAGATTGTCATTTTGCATAACTTTTTTTTGTGTGTCAATCCCACTTTACCCCTAACATTTAAGGGATGAAAAAAAGATATCCCTTCACATATTGAAACGATAACCTGTTATGTAATATTTTTTTGTGAGAATTTTTTTTTTTGTGTAATGAACTTTTTTTTTCTAGAATTAAATTACAAAAATATATAACTCTTTTTACCGTCACATTCACCTTCCGTTGAAAATAATGTAATTATCTTTTAAAATATAACTACTTAGAATAATTTGTTAATAAATTTCACGCTAGGAGTTAGTATTTTCTTAGAAGATGTGTTAAAGGTTAAGTGAACTAGTGTTTTAAACCGGAGGGAGCAAAATAATTTTAATATTTTTATTTCACTATTAATAAGATGATTTATAGTCAGTCATACATATATCCTATAATTTATTTTAGATCACAAATTTTAAGAGTTCTTTTTTAAAACTCCGCATCTAGTCAAATTCTCATATCAATTGGTATGGAGAGTAGAATTGTACCAAAATTTGTAATTTAGCATAAAACGCACACGTTGAATGAGATTTATATATGTCCTAAATAGAAGTATCGAACGGTCCAAAAGATGTCCTAAATAGCACAGCTCTTTAAGAGAAAACCAACAAATTTTCAAATTTTAGTTCATGCAATATTTTTTCAAAAACTCTAAGTCTTTAAACACGATTTACATCCAACCAATTAAAATTAAGGAAGAAAAATTATTGATACAACATTTATTATTAACTTATGGTATGAAAAATTATTGATAAAACGAATGCCACATAGCTTGAAATTTATTAACAAATTATTTCAAGTAGTTGTTATATTCTAAAAGATAAGTACATTATTTTCAACGGAATAGGTGAGTGGGACAACAATAAGAGTTATATATTTTTGTAATTTAATTCTAAAAAGAAAAAAAATCTTAATTCAGAAAAAAGTAAATTCTCACCGGAAGATATTACATAAGGGGTTATCGTTCCCATTCAATATATGAAGGGGGTATCGTTTTCCAACCCTTAAATGTTAGGGGGTAAAGTGAAATTTACTTGTTTTTTGTCCTAAAAGATAAAAACTAATCATAACCCCACCCCCACGCACCACCCAATGCTTACATAACAGTATTGGTAGATGCTTCTGAAATCAAATGTTTAAGGTAAAACATGGAAGAAATCAACACTTCCCACCACTCACATGTAACATAAGATGTGTCTAAGCTTTATTTATTTAAGAGAATGGAGAGTCAGCCTCTTGTAGAAATATAGGGGTAAGGCTGCGCACAATAAACTCTCGTGCCCTCTCCCCAACCCGGTGCATAGAGAGCTTCAAATGGAGAGTCAATGGAAAGGCTACCGTTTCCGTTCTTTGAGGGCTTTCAGGCTCTCTCGATATTGGATTTGGAGTTTGTTCTAACAACTGTCATATGTGAGATCCTGATTGTTCCTCCTCCGGGTGTTATTACATTGTTGTTGGCTCTGGGTAGGTTGCTAGGTTGTCTTTGCAGCGGTTTCACCTTATTGAACATTTTCTGTTCAACCCATGGTGGAGCTTCACATACTAAATACCATTAACAGATTTCAGAAGATTTCACTGTTTCTTTTCTTCTGTTTTTTTTTTTTTTTTTTCAGGAATCTTATTCCTTTGGATGATGATGCTTTTCATGTAAGGCAGAGGGCATCTTGTTTTAGTTTCAGGATCATGAATGAAAGTGCAAACAGTCCATATATATATTCTCTGGAATTCATTTATACCAAGATTACACTGAAAACTACTTAATTGATCAGAAGCCTGGATTTGGCTCTGTAATTAGATTATTGTAGCTTCTTAATATGAATTTAATGGCTTCTTAACATTAAGAATATTTTGTGTTTACTAATTACATGCTCAAGTCTTGTTACTTTTCGTGTTTACTAATTACATGTTAAAGTCTTGTTACATTTTTTCTTCTTGGCCAGCTAGCACACAATTTGAAACTCGATAGATGATAAGTCTGCCCCTCGCCCCTTCTCCATTTAATATCAACATTTTGTCCCTGACAAGATTCAAACTCGTGACAAAGTCACACGTCACGCGCTGCGTTTTTACCACTGAACAAAAACCCTGGAGCAGTCTTGCCACATTTTGTTGTTCTAGTCAATCAATCAAACAAGATTTAGCAATCAAACACAAATAAAAGGTTGAAGAGGCAAATGTCATGTACCATCTACAGAGTACTGGTTTAACCATCTAGAATTGGAAGAAGATAATCAGAAGGGGAAAAAGCAAAACTGCAAGACAATTTTTCTTAACGAACTTTCAAATATTAAATTTCTGCAAAACAATCTGAACGACAAACTAGCCTCCGGAGTAATAAAAACTACGTAATCCAAGATTCTACTGACCCTTCGATGGAACTGTCAACACTACACCAAATTTAAAGACCCTTTTCAAGCATTGCCCTAACCCTCATTGGAAGCCCGTACAACCGTATGAATCCTGCAGCATCGGCCTGATTGTAGATATCCCCACTCTCAAATGATGAGATATCTTGTCGGTACAAACTATGAGGACTCTGCCGACCTGTCACTGAAACTGATCCTTTGTATAGTTTGAGAGTAACTGAACCCGTTGTAGTCTTGGTAATATTCTCCATGAAAGCATCCATTGACTCGCGAAGCGGATCAAACCACCTGCCAGCATAAACTAACTCGGCATATTTTAGGGCAAGAGAATCCTTGACTTGGATTGTTTCACGATCAAGTGTAAGAGACTCGAGTTCTTGCACAGCTTTGAAAAGGATAGTTCCTCCAGGGGTTTCATAAACTCCACGGCTCTTCATCCCAACGAGCCGATTCTCAACCATGTCTATTCGTCCAATTCCATGTCTTCCACCAATTTCATTTAGCTCAGAAAGAAGAGTTGCGGGAGAGAGTTTCTTTCCATTTACTGAAACAGGAATACCAGCAACTATTCCAATGTTCACATACCTGCACAGTTAGAAGTAGTTTTGAAATTGCGGAAAGAAATGCATCAGATCTTACCTTACTACTGCAATAAATGAGAAAAAAAGAAACAAAAGATTCTTACTCAGGTTGATCAGGTGCATCTTGGGGATCAACTGACATCATATACATATCCTTCATTGGCTCATTTGCAGGGTCCTCCAGAATATCTCCCTTCAATACCATTTTGAAATGAGTTTTACGGGTATAATGAGTATTCACATAGCCATACTTCAATATATTTTTTTCAAACTTACCTGAACAGGGTCAATGGGCGATCAGGAAGGCCCATGACCTAGGTTGGTGGGCTCCATTCCATTTTGGAGGGGTGCCCGTCTAAGTTCCGCCCAAGTGGCAGAGCCTACGTCATAACATTTTCTTAATTTCTGATGTTTTAGCTTATTCCTTGTTTACTAAAGAAATCACTAGAATTTACTAAGAGAAGAGATTCATCTTCTACGTCATTCATTTACCAATCATGATAGTCCTATACAAATCTCAATTAAGACTGATACCCTTTATAGCACTATGTTTTACACATTAAATATACTACTGGTCCAAGGAAAGATGAGCTTGTTCGTTTGGTCAAAGTTCCTAGCGAAAAGAAAACAGTTACAACAGCAATGAAGGAAAAGCATGATGCTGAAGTCGAGACAAATTCGATATTTGGACAAGAACAAAACGACAAAAACAGGAGACACATTAAATATACTACTGATCCAAGGAAAGACAAGCTTGTTCGTTTGGTCAAAGTTCCTAGCGAAAAGAAAACAATTACAACAACAATGAAGGAAAAGCATGATGCTGAAGTTGAGACAAATTCGATATTTCGACAAGAACAAAAAAAAAAAAAAAAAAAGTTCCAATACTTCTCAACCAAGTCATTGGGTATAGAACGATCAGCATTAATAAATGAGTATCATAAGCTACAAAGTACAAAACAAACTAATATTACCTCATGACTAAGGTGCCACAAGTTTCTGTCTCTGCTATAGATAGATTTTTTGGTCACAGGAACTGGTACGTTGTGCTTCTTAGCATATTCAATAGCATCCTCTCTTCCTGTAATTTCCCATTCCCTCCAAGGGGCAACAACACTAAGTTCAGGATTCAGAGCAAAGAATGTCAGCTCAAAACGGACCTGTAGTGGTAAAGAAGCATAGTTGAGTCCCCTGGGCTCACAAAAATAGGTTTAAGATGATACTGAAGAGTAGATGATCTGATAAATTGCCATATAAAGTTATAAGAAGATCCAGGATAATACCTGATCATTTCCCTTCCCTGTGCATCCATGAGAAACAGCATCAGCTCCAACCTCTCTGGCAACATCAACCATTGCCTGCAGTTATCAGTTAATTTCAGAGTCCAAAACAAATGTAAGGCACTGAGAGCACCAATTCTAAAATGCGGACATTCAGTTTATCAATTGTTATATCTGCTTCCGAACTGGACTGTAGTAGGTCAGTTTTAGTGGACCAATATATGAACACGAAAAGCTTGGCCCCACCGATTACTAGCAGTTTCATCTTTCTGGAAATGTAAAAACTTGATGTACAAAACACACAATATAGGGGAAAAAAAAGAGAATAGTAGCAGACATTTAAAGATCACAAATACACAACAAGAAATTTTCATAACCAAACACGAATCATGAAGAAACAAAAATAACTTCATCAGAACTCCTGCAGATGCAAGTTTCATCATTTCCCCATTTTAGGTGTCCCTTTGATTTCCTTGACCTTTTTATGTTTTTAAGAATTTCAGTTTCTGATTTTGTTCCACCTGTAAATACTGGCAAATTCTTCAGCCTTCTCCCATACATGTTAATAAATTATTTGTTTGGCTGCAGCCTGCAAGTCAGGCAATTATATAGAGGATAGACCAGCCTGAACTGCTTTTACAAATAGTTTCCAGAAAACGCTACTGTAAAAACATTTTGCACCAGAAAAAAAAAGGCAACTATGTCTACCAAAGTTAATATTTCCTCCTTTATAGACAAGTTGTTTCTGAGAGGAAATTCATTGTGGATGCTGCATGTCTCCCCGGTTATGTTGCTTGGATCCTATAAAAATTTGGTTGAAACCATGTTGATCAACTTTGGAGGAGCCAGCAAACAGCCACAGCTTTCTATAACATTTTCCCAAAAGTAATGTTTCTTCTCATACAGTCAGATTGCATGTTGAGAGGCAAACCTGAATCCAACCAGAGGAAATTAATCTAGGGTGCTGTATACGTCTCTCAGGCAAACAACCTACTGCCAGAAGTCAACAAACAGCCCCATCTTGTTTCTATAACCTCCAATGTCAAGAAAAGTTAAAGTGACTCAGAGACAGACATATTTTTTCCCCAAACAGTGCCTATTTTCCAGAATCTTGACTCTCTTTAATGCATGCACAAATATTGTGCATATGACACCTTCATTAACTGACTAGGTTTGTTAATTGCCTATCTACACCCAGTGAAGCACCTAATCTTGGGATTTCTCCAAGATCCTCCGATTTTAATAACCTTGAGAAATTGCTTGAACGGAATAAAACCACACTTAGTCCAATTATTGTAATAATTACATAGAATCCTCGCAAGTTCAATCTGTCCCAAGAATCACAGATCAAGGCCCTAGCAAGCTGTAAATCATTCTATCACAAGATGAATTTTCAGGAAAAGAGCAGTTGGACCTGTGATTTTTTCTAACTGACTGCGTGACTGTGTCTTATTTTTCCTTTTTTTCTTGGTTCTTTTGTTTTATGCTTGTGTTTTAGGTAACATTACCACTTAAAATAAATTATGCAGGAGAAAGTCTGTCACAAAACAACTTAGATTATTTACTTGGGGTACTACAAACTAATTATAATTCTAATATCTAGGAACTTGTTTGCATAATAATGCACAACTGACCAGAGACCAAAAATGAGATTAAGACAGTCATGAGTGATCGCTAAAGTTGTGTTAGGCCTCTATTTAGTTGGATAATAAACATGAAATTCTCCAACTGAATCTTTCCTCTCTTTCCCTGGGAAGGTGAGAGGGGTGTTCACGGAAGGGAAAAAAGACCAAAAAAGGTTCGATATATTATTTAAGATTTGCAGTTCACCTTAGCAATAACAGGGCGGGCCATTGATGTCCCAAGCAAGTACTTTCTTTCATATATAGCACCGGCTCGCAGACAAGGAAATATGTAATCTTTCACAAATTCTTCTGTCAAATCTTTCACTACTAATTGACAAGCTCCACTAGCTTTGGCCTTCGCTTCCAAGCCTTCCAATTCCTTAATCCCCTGTGAAACAAATAATTCATCTCACACATAGGTTCTTACTAAAAGAAACTTGTCTCTTTGACTTCTTTATGCACTATAATTCTATAATTTGTTCTCAACAAGAACATAAAGAACCAATTGGTGACTGGAAAGAAAAACATACTTGACCAACATCTGCAGTGAAACAGACAACTTCACAGCCATAGTTTTCCCTGCAAAATGAAAAAAAAAATATTACTAAGAAATAGACGAAGGGATGAAAACATTGCATACAGACCGTGCAACAAAATTGTTCACTTATTCTGGAAACATATTCTTTTATTCTGATTATCATGGATATTCATATTTAACAAAAGGAACATGGCCTAAGCCAAAAGTATTGTGAAGGAATAATAAAACAGAAAGGAGCTACCTTAGCCAAGGTACAATAACTGAAGTGTCCAAGCCACCACTATAAGCTAGAACCACTTTGTTCAATTTTTTGCGAAGAGGTTTTTCCCCAACAGCACTGGAGTTTATTGTCTCTTTGTCATTGGCCAAGACTGCCTGGATAGCTGCAATATTCGAGTAATTTTTCATCATTATGCTATACACTGAAAATCAGCAACCAAACAAAATTGCAAAGATAACCAGGCAGGCAATTTGATGGCACCCCTAATGGTTTGCACAACGAGCTTTCTATGGAATATATAAAATCTCATGGCCGAGTTCGATAGTAATTCTCTGCAATATCTGCAGAAAAGTTCAACTTTCTACAACATTCAAAGTCGTCTAGCAATATTAAAAAATGACAACAGTTAAGCATTTTAAAAGGAAAGAGAACATACTGACCTCAATTTTAGCATTATGTAAAATGTTGAAAGAGTACATACTGGCCATAATTTTGGCATTATGTAAAATGTTTTCTTTATTTTCTAAATATTTGGTTGCTGAAGTTATTGAAAATACTTTCTTTTAAGAGGAAAAAACAGCTTAAGTCAACTAAAAGAAGTCGTTTTCCACTCAAATCCTACTCCTACTAACATGTCTACATTAAATCAACGAACAATACTCCCACGCCCCAACCCTACCCTAGCATCCACCAAAATCACATTCCTCCAACTTTATATCCAACCAAACATTGAGAAATGACAAAAAATACTTCTCATGGAAAACATTTTCTGCCATGACTAAGTAGGGCCTTTATGTGGGCTGCTTATATTCCATTATATACAGAGAATTCAAATGCTAATATAGGTGTATACAAAGACATTGAAATGCTAATAAAGACCATAGCCCAATGCGTTAGAACAAGAATCACTAAAATTACATGCATGAGCACCTATTTTAGCTGGACTGAAATGATTCATTGGTGGGAAACTGGGAAAGTATGTGTGCTTGGAAGTCGATATGATAGATCGAACAGAACAAAAACACTTCCAACTTCACAAGAACATGAATGAAGTCAAACAGGGTATTTCCTTATAAAGATTAGATTTTTCACAAAGAATACTGCTTTAGAATAGCAATAACTTAAGGTCCTCTTAGTTACAACTCAAACCCACTGGCACAAGTCATTGAGCCTCTCCAGAAATGCATACAGCATTAAAAACTGTTAAATAATATAACATCTTGGCCTAAAACCTAATGTCACCACCAACCATTTAACAAAAAATATATTGCCACGTGCTTGAACCTAGACAAGAAAAAGAATCAAGCTCACATGTGAACGGACGTGTTTCAGACCTATATAATCTAAGGCAAGTTACAAATTTGATCGGTCGGCCAAAAATAATTACATTCGCTAGCCAAATCTACAAAAGAACATACACTATTAGTTTAAAACATGTACATTTTTAGTACATTACAATTAATATACACAAAATATACATTTGATGGGCAGTTATACAATGTAAAAATCCCTATAATCTATCAAGAAACCAAATAAAAAGCTAGTAAAAAATACCATGAGTGGCACAGGGTGAAGCAAAGCTAGAACTTTTATGAGAAATCCCAAGACCATTAAATTCACTAGCTTTTACACCAAGCTGCAATAACCAAAACAACAAAAAACAAAACCCCATCAGTATAAATTTCAACTAAAAACATTAAAACACATCAAATAAATTAAAAGGGTATCAAGAACACCTCTTGTAAAGAATCCAACTTTTTAGAACACCAAAACTTATCTTGAATCCTCGGTGTACCTGCATTTGCAAATTGGTCATCATAAATATCTCCAAAAAACAATCTTTACAAGATTTAAACCATTTTTAATAACATAAAAGCCAAAAAAAAAAAAATTGATACTTTTTATAGCTCCAAAAAACCAAACTCCAAAAAAAGTTGAAAAAATGATACTTTTTATAGCTTAAAAACGAATCTTTATAAGATTAAAACCATTTTTAATAACACAAGCACCAAAAAAAAAAGGTGAAAAATTAAAAAAAAAATGATACTTTTTATAGAGCCCTTGAAGAGAAGATTCATAGAAGAACATGAAGAAATTGCTTGAACTTGAGCCATTTGAGTAGTATTTTAGTTTACTCTTTTTCAAGAAAAGAAAAGAAAAAACTGAAGAAGAGTATATGGGGAAAAAACAGCGAATAAGCAAAGAGTAGGTTTCGTTTAAGGGTGACACACTTGGAAAAGAACCCTTAAATAAATAAATAAATAAATAAGATTTTATTTTATTTAAATAAACAATAAAACAAAAAAAGAATATGCATAAAGCAACGTTTCTACCTTCTCCTATTTTTTTAAGGAAAAACTGTGAGAGACAAAAAATTTCCAGACTGGGAAGTAGTATTGGTCCCCTTTTTTAAGGAAGAAAGTCCAAAATAAGGAATGGGGACCTATATGAAATCGAAAAAAAAGGGTCTTTTTAGCTCTTTCTATGCATAAAAATAAAAATCTCTCGTAAGAAAGGCATAATACTAAAAATAAGTTTGTAAAGGGCTACAACACTATTTCTCCTAAAAAAAATATAGGGTGATTTGATATGTGAGCAAGTTATACTGAATTATAATGTGAGAATTATAATAATGAAAATAACTAATTATGAGATTATTATATATTTTAAGATATTTAATTTTGTCAGACTTTATGTACATTCTACCTTCCAAATCTTACTTGTGGAATTATACTGGATATGTTATTGTTATAGTAAAAAAAATGAATATACGGGTTATAATCTATAATTTATTTTTTATTTTGATACTCTATATATGTGGATAAACTTTTTGTTTATTTTTTAGATTTAATTTTAAATTTTAAAACAACAACATACTCAGCATAATCCCACCAGGTGGGGTCTGGAGAGGGTAGAGTGTATGCAGACCTTACCCCTACCTGTTGACGAGTAGGGGGGCTGTTTCCGATAGACCTCCCGCTCAAGAAGAGATGAAAAAGCATCAGTAATAATAAACTGTAATAATAAGCAGTAATAACTCAAAATAATAGGACGATGTAGTAAAAAAAAAAAAAACAATCAATCCAAAGCAGTATAATACATGACAAACTACTATCAAACACAAGGGCTTACAAGAGTAATACTACGACTACCAGTATGCAAGGATAAGTAGAAAAACACTCATCTACTAACTAACCCTCTACCCTAATTCGTGTCCTCCATAATCTCCTATCTACGGTCATGTCTTCGGTAAGTCGGACCTGTGCCATGTCCTGTCTAATCACCTCTCACAAATACTTCTTCGGCCTACCTCCACCTCTTCTAAAACCATCTATAGGCAGCCTCTCACACCTTCGTACTGGAGCCTCCGCACACCTCCTCTGCACATGCCCGAACCATCTCAATCTCGCTTCCCGCAACTTATCCTCCACAGAGGGCACTCCCATCTTGTCTCGAATATCTTCATTTCTTATCCTATCTCTCCTAGTATGTCCACACATCTATCGCAGCATCCGCATCTCCGCAACTTTCATCTCTGAACTTGAGAGTTTTTCACTGGCCAACACTCCGCCCCATACAACATAACTGCTCTAACCACCACTTTGTAAAACGATAGCTTGAAGAACGATAGATACGTTATTTTATTATGAAATTATATCCAAATTTATTATTCACGTAAAGAGGTATAAAATAAATGTGATTGTGATATAACAATATTAAAATTTGCTTGTTTCTACCAAATAAGAGGTGAAATAATCACACGATTTATGCCATAATCATTGTCTGTATCCCAAGTTGCACGTGTAAAAGAGAGAGATGGGTTTTAGGGTTTTATAGTCTATTTGGCCAAGCTTATTTTTTTTCAAAAGTGCTTATTTAAAAAAAAATGGTGAGGTGTTTGATCGATCTTTTGACAGAAAACAAGTGCTTTTGGAGAGTAGCAGAAGCTAAAAAAATAGCTTCTGCCCAAAAACACTTTTGAGAAAACATAGACGTAGAAGCACTTTTTGAAATCTTGGCCAAAGATTAATTGCTGCTAAAAAATGCTTTTTAAATATTGGCAAACACAAATTACTTTTCGCCAAAAGTCCTTTTTTTTTTTTTAAAAAAAAAAAGGACTTTTGAAAAAAACAATTTTCAAAATAAATTGATTTTAGAAGCGTAGCCAAACATTGTATGATTTTTTTTTTTTTTAATTAGTAGTACTATTTTAGGTGGAGGATTGAAGGATTTGAGTTCAGTTGTATACAAAATATGGCTGTCATTTTCAAAAATCTTATTCTTTATTTTGCCCGAATAGGTTAATAATAATGTCCACCAAGAAAATCCGATCACTAAACGAGCATGATAAATTACATTATATTGGATTAAGCTATTTTTGTCCCAAATCATAAAGTGATATGGTGAAATAAATTAATGAGATTCTTGAGCCTTAGAATGGTGAAATTTTCCAAAGAGAGGGCCTTCCCTTAAATAAACAAATGCTACGCAAATCTGAATTAATTGAATATGTGAGTTCCGAATATCAAATAATTAAACATAAAAAATTCTCTAATAATAAAGGTTCCTGAAAATATCCAGTTTCCTTGGACATGCTATGTTGATCTTACCTAATACTTTTTCCGTCTTAATTTATGTGACACAGTTGGAATTTTGAGAGTCAAAAAAAAAAAAATTAATTGGAATTTCTTGATATCTCTTTTAAATATTTTAAGTTGTTAATTATTGTGCTTTATTATAATACTATTTACGTAGTTTTTAAATATATAAATTTTATTTCAAAGAACTTAAAACTTCTATGTCCGAATTTATGGTCAAAGTTTGGAAGTTTGAATTCCGAAATTCACCTTTGGCACATAACTTAGGACGCAGGGAGTAACAAGTTCCGTGAAAATAGTAGTAAACGATTTAAATTTCCTCTCAAAATATAAAATAATTGTTTAAATGCTATTAGGTCTAATAAGTTGGGAAAGTGTATGGAATTGGCCAAACTATAAAGGCCTGCACGCTTTAATTCCATACCTTTTTGAAATGCAAGACACAACTATATAAAGTGCTTATCACATCACAAACTATGATACAAAAACATTTTACCATATATACAAAATGGCACTCTCATATAACTCTGTCTTGTTTCTGATAGTTTCTCTACTATCAATCTCCTCCATGTCAACAAGCGTGGGAGCTGATCTGGTTAACGATGTTTGCTCGAAAACAAAAAAACCCGCTATATGTCTATCCGCTTTAAGAGCGGATCCTCGATCCAAATGTGCAAATCTTGAAAGCCTTGCAACCATCTCAATAGACATATCACTAAAGAACGCACAATCCACACGGGATCTTGTTAATACGTTGCTTAAACAGGCCACAGATCCAAAACTAAAGACAAGATATGATTCGTGTTTGGAGAATTACGATGACGCCGTTGATGAACTTGGAGGATTGCCAGTTTTTTTGAAGTCTAAAGACTATGGCGGTTTGAATATTCATGCTTCTGCTGCTTCGGATGGTCCTTCTACTTGTGATGATAATTTTTCAGAACAACCTGCTGAAGCGCCCCAACTCAAAGATGCTAGTGACAAGCTTCAAGGACTTATTAGTATTATTTTAGTTATTAGCAATCTATTGTAAGGTTAGATACATAAAAATTTATAGATTTTTGCAAGGTGTTGTAATCAACTTGAAAAATATGAAAGTTAATAAATCATAAATTTATATTTCCCAGCACTTATATTTGTTTGTTTTTTTTGACAGCAGACTAGACGATCTTACGTATTTCTATATTTTTAGTCAAATTGTTGGTGACTTGGCGGCGGTTCACTGCCTCGCCTGCGAATTTATGTAGAAAAAATGAGCCACGTGAATCCATGGTCACCTGACTTAACTCGATATATTATGTATATAATTCTTAAAATATATCTAATATAAATTAAAGGAAAACATGATCAAACAACACTGAGTGGAGCACTATTTAAGTGTTGGGTTTAATCCCTTATGGTCATGGGATTGAACCTAACTAAATGCACTTTTGCGTCTTTTTTTTTTTTTTAAAGAATTTTAAGCAGCCTTTAATGTTTTGCTCGCCAAGTTGATGTCACTATAAAATATTATATCTTATCTTAAAAGCAGTGATGAACCCATCCTCTTGAAATCCTGGATTCGCCTCTGTTCAAACACTTATCCAATTTGTGTCATAGTTATATTCAGGTGTTCGCCTCTACTTCAAACAGTTATCCAATTTGTGTCACAATTATATTCAAGTGTTCTCGTGATTTTGTTATCCTCATGTGGGTCAACAACATCTTCAAGGCAAATTAAATTACTCTCTTAAGCTCGTTTTTAGCACGAATTAATAATGAAAATTTACGAGACTTCACAAATTAAGAGGGAAGAGGAAGAGAAGAAGAGGAAGAAGAAAACGACGATGATATAACTTAATAGTTTTGTCAATCTGGAATAAAAGAATAATTCATGCCTCAAGAAAAAACATGAGTTTTAATTCAAACATAGTAATAACTTATCCAAAGCACTACATCATGATACTATAACTTGGTAGTTTTGTAATTATTTCGAATAAGAAAATAATTCATGCCTAAAGAATAAATATGTGAAAACACATAGTAATAACTTATCCAAAGTACTATAACTTGGTATTTTTGTCGCTTTTGAATAAAAGAATAATTCACACTAATGTGTTTCCTTAAGCATCCATAACTCTTTTTAAGCACTCGAAACTTGTTATGGCTTATGCTCAAGGAATTGATTTCTTTTCCTTATAATTCAACTGAAGTCAAGGCAGTTTCTAGGGGTTTACACTAGTGTGAATTTAACCACATACAGAACTTTCTCCTATAGAAATGGATTCACTCCTTGTAGTCAACTTGTTTAAGGGCAATTGTTCTATCCCCTGGGAAGTACAAGAAGAGATGGAAGATATGCAACAAATAATTCAGAAACTTAATGCTACAATTGTCCACTCTCTAAGGGAAGGAAACTTTGTTGTAGATGCACTGATTAAATTTGGTAGTTTATCCTCTCATACTACATACTTTTACATGTTCTTTAATGTGCACGATATGCTAGAGAGGAACTTTAGCATTGTAGTAATCATGTTCTGTATTAGTTCCCTCCTTTTTATTTGATGTGACATACTTTTTTCCTTTTCCATTGTTCTAACAAAAAGAATACTTTTTCTGCATGAGTTATCGAATCATGTTCACATGTATTATGTTATGTTCAAGTATTCGAGAATAATAAATTCAATGACAAAAATGAAAAAGCAACATATTTCTAACTTTGCATGGCTCGCCTTGCATCAGACTCAAATTTTCGAAGTATCAACTCAGAAATGAGCTTGATCGAGTACTTGAAAAGCACCCATCAACCACCAGGCAAGCGTCATAAAAGTGTAATGCATGAAAGAGCTATTTAAATAATCTTATAAATTAAATTTATCAGTTCACATGATGTAGACAAAAAAAGAAAATATCTCAACACAATTCACAAAGTATCAATAATATTAATTGAATCAATATCTATGACCCGTCTCAAGATTTGAATTTATCTATTTTTTTAGAGTTTTGCGTTTTATCCTCTTATTTAAATGCTCTAAATAAATAAAATAAAAATTCTAAAAGCCGCAACTTAAATTCTCTTCCAGTTTATTTTTTATGTGCATTTTTACCTTTTTTTCTTTTAAAAATTATTGGAAAAAATATGTCAGCTCTTTTAATCGTCATAAATAACCAGGGCTCCATTTCTTCCTCCTTTTCCTTGCCAGGCAAATCTCCTATGCAGCAAAATATTTCTTGACCCTCTGAAATCTAAAGTTCAATTCCGTATATTAACACTTCCTTGCTCTGTCATATTAATCTAGCTAATACCTGAATCAAAAAAAAAAAAAAAAAAAAAAAAACAGTAGAAAAAGAAGGGTATTAACTTTTTTTATAATTAACTTTTTTTATAAAGTTTAATGTGCATATTCTTTTTTTTTTTTGGTTTTCAATCCGGTGCCCGGTACTCTCGCATTGGAGTCCGACACTATCCGGATTCGCGCCGTATAGAACCCATTTATGGGGGGAGCGCTCCTTACTAAGGATTTTTCCACACCCAGGACTTGAACCGAGACCTCTCAGTTGAGGGAGGAGCAGCCCCATCCACTGCATCACATTCTTTGGTGGTCATGTGCATATTCCACGTTTTCATGATTTAATTAAAAGGAGGGGGGGGGGGGGGATCTTTAGTAATATAGAACTCCTTATTTTTTCTTAAAATAAAGTCATCAATATTATTATTGACACTGCAATAAATTTCACGACATTAATTAGAAGTATAATTTACTCAATATAGAATATAATTACCAAAATTAAAGGAATATGATTTCGAGGTCCTAATTTTGGTTCTACCAAATATATATTATTAATAGTAATATAATTACATTTTTATCCAACATGAAATGTAACTTAATTTATTTTCGAAGGGTATGTCAAAGTCGGTCAATATTTAGCTTTGGAATTTCGTGCTTTTATAACGGTGTATATTTATTTATAAATAGCGAGATTTTCTTTAATTGCCGAAGCATTAATAAAAAAATTCAAATGTTCTGGACAGGAAGAGTATACAGTCGGACCTCTCTATAACAGCATCCGTATATAACAACACTTCTCTATAACAGCCAAGTTTTTTCGGAATCGATTTTTTATGTTATATTTTAATTCTCTATAAGAGCATTTTGTCTATAACAGCAACAACCAACTTTATAATAGTGCGCTCTTTGTAAAATTACCCCCCATATAACAACTATCTTCTTTTTTTGGTAATATAATAATTACCCATCTTTATAAAAATAGAATATCCATGATTACCAATAATAAGTGTAGAGATTTTGACCAAATATTTGATCCTTTAATACACTATTTATGACAAAGTATATCATTTATATAATATATATATATATATATATATATATATATATATATATATATATATTCATCATTAAAAGATTTCCTTCTTTATACAAAGTGTGATTAAGCTTAGAATTTGACAATTAAAAATGAAAAATTAAATTTTACGCATCTTTTTTGCCTGTAACAGCGAAATATTATTTAAATGTCAATGTTGTTATATGTGTTATAACAACCATTCTCTATAACAGCCAAAACATTTCGGACCCAACGATGCTGTTATAGAGAGGTTTGACTGTATTTAAGACTCAAATATGTGTATATCTATTATTGACATGACAACTATGGAGATGGCCAAAATCTACGATTTGATACAATATTGATCTACTAGTAAGACTATGAAGCAAGAAGCTAGCAAATTCTTACTAAAGTAAATATGAGTAGATTCTTAATTTTTTTCCATAAAGGTCTGGACGCTTTAATTCTGTATCTTTCAAAATCTTATTAAATTAAATATGAGTAGATTCTTAATTTTTTTTCCATAAAGGCCTGAATGCTTTAATCTTATCTGTCAAAATCTTATGAAATTAAATATGAGTAAATGCTTACTTATCTTTTTTCCTTAAAGGCCTGCACGCTTTGATTTCATAACTTTCTGAATCAAAAGAAACAACTATATAAAGTGCTTATTACAACACAAATTATCATACAAAAACATTTAAGCATACAAAATGACTCTCTCATATAACTTTGCCCCATTTCTAATAGTTGTTCTACTATCAATCTCCTCTGCGTCAACAAGTGTAAGAGCAGATCTAGTAGACGATGTTTGCTCGAAAACACAAAAGCCCGCTATATGTTTATCCGCTTTAAGGGCGGATCCTCGATCCAAAGGTGCAAATCTTGAAGGCCTTGCGACTATCTCAATAGACACATCACTAAAGAACGCACAATCTGCACGTAATCTTGTTAATACGTTGCTTAAACAAGCCACTGATCCAAAATTAAAGACACGATATGCTTCGTGTTTGGAGAATTACAACGACGCTGTTGATGAAATTGGAGGATTGCCAGCTTTTTTGAAGTCTAAAGACTATGGCGGTTTGAATATTCATGCTTCCGCTGCTTCCGATGGTCCTTCTACGTGTGATGATAATTTTTCAGGACCACCCGCTGAAGCGCCCCAACTCAAAGATGCTAGTGACAAGCTTCAAGGACTTATTAGTATTATTTTAGTTGTTAGCAATCTATTGAAAGGGTAGATACATAGAAATTTATAGATTTATGCAAGGTATCGGTAATCTACTTGAAATTTTTTAAATGAAAGTTATTAAATCATAAATTATATTTTCCAGCACTACGCATTTGTTTGTTTTACTAACGACAAACTTGACGATCTTATGTATTTAATTTCTTATATATTTCTAGTCACATAGTTGGTGACTTGGCGGTGGTTCACTGCCTCGCCTATTGTACCTTACCTTGCTCCATTTCCTCCATTTTATTGTTCACTTTCACTTATGTTATTTCAAACACTTCTCCAATTCTTGTCATAATTATATTCAAGTGTCCTCGTGACTCTGTTAGGACAATTTGCCCTTATTCGGGGTGGTCTTTAATTTTTGTTCCTCTGGTCTTTCATTTTTGCCCTTTACCTAATACCCCGACGTTCTGGTTTAAAACTCCGGTTCAGTAAAAAAAAAAAAAAATCGCAAGACAGAGTTTCGTAGCAAAATTAGGCCTATTCGGACAAAAGGTAGGCATTAAGAAAAAGTTTTGACTTAAGGAAAACTTTTGCCCAAAAGTAGACCTTAAGGCAAATCTCTGCCTTAAGGCCTAACTTTTGGCCTTATAGGCCTAATTTTGGGCAAATGTTAGGCCTTAAGGCAGAGGTTACGCGAAAGCCTTGCCTTGCGAAATACAATTTTTTTTTTATTAAGCGGGGGTTCGAACCCAGAACTTCGTGATATTTTCGGCCACTTTTTTAAGGGAGGGACAAAAATTGCAATTTAAGGGGACAAAAATTAAAGACAAACGCCTTTGAAGGGCAATCCACGCAAAAACATGACTTTGTTATCCTCATGTGGGTCCACATGTATGTCAAGACTAATTAAATTACTCTCTTAAGCTTGTTTTTAACATGAATTAATTATGAAAATTTATTAGACTTTACAAATAGGGGAAGACGAGGAGGAAGAGGAAAAGGAGGAAGAAGAAAATGACGATGATATAACTTATAGTTTTGTCGATTTTGAATAAAAGAATAATTCACGCCTAAAGAAATAACAGGGTTTTTAATTCAAACATAGTAATATTGACTTATCCAAACTACTACATCATGATGCTATTACCTTGGTAGTTTTGTTATTTCGAATAAGAACAAAATTCATACCTAAAGAACGAACTTGACTTTTTTAATTGGAAAAAAAACATAGTAATAACTTATCCAAAGTACTATAACTTGGTCGTTTTGCCGCTTTTGAATAAAAGAATAAGCACGCCTAATATGTTTCCTTAAGCATCCATAGCTCTTTAGGTATTACACAATAGTGTGAATTTAATCACATACAGAACCTTCTCCTAAGAAATGGATTCACTCCTTGTAGTCAACATGTTTAAGGTCAATTGTTCTATCCCCTGGGAAGTACAAGAAGAGGTGGAAGATGTGCAACAAATAATTCAGAAACTTAATACTACAATTGTCCATTGTCTAAGAGAAGGAAACTTTGTTGTAGATGCATTGACGAAATTTGGTAGTTTTTCCTCTCATACTACATATTTTACATGTTCTTTAATGTGCACGATATGCTGCAGAGGAACTTTAGCATTGTAGTAAGTTAGTAATCATGAAAAGCAAGTCCTATGTGTCACAAGCAGGCGCGACGGGTTCTTTACTTTTTGCTGAGGTGAAGGACTTTTGTGTATCATAGCACAGCCTGGTCGTGACTATATTTTGACCTTGATTGATGCTGCATGTCGCCCGCTTGTTTTATAGAAAACTAAGTACTTATTAATTAGTTTCAAGAAAGCGGCCGGGTCTAACTAGAATTTCATTTCAATCTTAATATTGTTGGAATTGGTTTCGAAGAGGTGATTGCCCGCCAAAGTCGTAGACCTTTAATTGTTTAGGGGAATTGACCTTCTTAAGTTAACACTTTTTCTATTCTTTTGTAAACTGGTTTATGACCTTCTTATGTATCGAATTCCATTCACCCCCACCGTTGGAAACTAATGATTGGCAAAGCCCAGCTTTCTTCTTTCGGGATCAGACGATCCCTCCAGAAATCACAACTACAAGAACTATCCATGATGGATATACTAACCAAAAGCATATGCTCAAGTAGATGCAATGAACCAATATGAAGAACAATAACATGTATTTGCTACACAATCATATTTGTGTCTGGAGGACACAACACATACAACAACCAATATTGAAATATATATGAAGCAACAAGGAGACACTGATATGCACAGGTTTTTGGAATCTTTACGGTCTACAGACTACACATAACAGAATCTTTAGCACCTATGTGGTAAAATTCTCATGAAATTCTCATGAAATTCTCTTTTTCTTTTATGTCCCTTAATAAGTATAGATTTGGGACATAGGAGGAACCTCGTATTTTGGCATAGGATCATAGTACAGTGATCCCACTTTACATTTTCGGGTATAGGATTTAACTTGTTTAATTGCCGAAGTATTAAAAAAATTCAAATGTTCTAGACAGGAAGAGTGTATTTGGGACTCAAATATGTGTAATATCTATTATTGACATGACATCTATGGAGATGGCCACAATCTACGATTTGATACCATATTGATCTACTACTAATCGACTATGAAGCAAGAAGCTAAATATGAGTAGATTCTTAATTTTCTTTTCCATAAAGGCCCACTTAGTTCTGTATCTTTCAAAATATTATGAAATTAAATATGAATAGATTCTAATTTTTTTTTCCATAAAGGCCTGGACGTTTTAGTTCTGTATCTTTCAAAATATTATGAAATTAAATGTGAGTAGATTCTAAATTTTTTCCCCATAAAGGCCTGGACGCTTTAGTTCCGTATCTTTCAAAATCTTATGAAATTAAATATGAGTAGATTCTTAATTTTTTTTCCATGAAGGCCTAAACGCTTTAATCCTTATCTTTCAAAATCTTATGAAATTAAATATGAGTAGATTCTTACTTAATTTTTTTCCTTAAAGGCCTGCACGCTTTGATTTGATACCTTTCTGAATTGAAAGACACAACTATATAAAGTACTTATCACAACACAAATTATGATACAAAGACATTTGACCATACAAAATGACACTCTCACTTAACTCTGCCCCATTTCTAATAGTTGTTCTACTATCAATCTCCTCCGTGTTAACAAGTGTGAGAGCAGATCTAGTAGATGACGTTTGCTCGAAAACGCAAAAGCCCGCTATATGTTTATCCGCTTTAAGGGCGGATCCTCGATCCAAAGGTGCAAATCTTGAAGGCCTTGCGACTATCTCAATAGACGCATCACTAAAGAACGCACAATCCACACGTAATCTTGTTAATACGTTGCTTAAACAAGCCACAGATCCAAAATTAAAGACACGATATGCTTCGTGTTTGGAGAATTACAATGACGCTGTTGATGATATTGGAGGATTGCCAGCTTTTTTGAAGTCTAAAGACTATGGCGGTTTGAATACTCATGCTTCTGCTGCTTCAGATGATCCTTCTACGTGTGATGAGAATTTTTCAGGACCACCTGCTGAAGCGCCCCAACTCAAAGATGCTAGTGACAAGCTTCAAGGACTTATTAGTATTGTTTTGGTTATTAGCAATCTATTGACAGGGTAGATACATAGAAATTTATAGATTTATGCAAGGTATTGTATAATCGACTTGAAAAATATGAAATAAAAGTTATTAAATCATAAATTTTGTATTTCCCAGCACTTGCATTTGTTTGTTTTACTTTTGTATTTCCCAGCACTTGCATTTGTTTGTTTTACTAACGACAAACTTGAGGATCTTATGTATTTAATTATTTTATATTTCTAGTCACACAGTTGGTGACTTGACGGTGGTTTGTGTCTGGAAGACACAACACATACAACAACCAATACTGAAATATATATGAAGCAACAAGGAGACACTGATATGCACAAGTTTTTAATTGGAATCTTTACGGTCTACACACAACAGAATCTTTAGCACCTGTGTAGTAGAATTCTCATGAAATTCTCTTTTCTGTTTTAACTTTTGATATGTCCCTTAATAAGTAGCCATTTGGGACATAGGGGAACCTCCTAGTATTTTTTGCATAGGATCATACTATAGTGATCCTACTTTTCATTTCCATGTATAGGAATTAACTTGTTTAACCTACACTAGGATTTGGGAGGCAAGGCCTACTCCTCCTCCTATGTATATATTTTTGTGTGTTAATCAATGTCAAACCCCAACACCACACGTCAACACAACTTGGGTGAATGACACTAGAAAAAACATTCGAAACTTACTAATTCAAATTCATATCGAGAAGCCGGAGAATAAAACGATCTTTAGGAAAAGTTATTTCTACCCAAATTTGTATTCGAAATTTCTATTAAAAGAGGAATTATTCATGTTGTCACACTATATCCGGTTAAATGTAAACCTTATGATTCTCACCTTTACTTTTTTGTCCCCCTACTTGTATTTGATTATCAAAAAAATTTGTTGTAGCATATAGGAGTATATTTTATCTCCAACTTGACATTGCCTTTTAAAATTTTATATAGTAAAAGTATACGTAAAGATAACTTCACCTAAAAACACAATAGTATATGTGCATATAGTCTAGTTTTGATTCAACTATATATATATTTGACCTGAAGTCTTTCAAAAAGAAGACAGACCTGTAATTGCACATTGCTATTAATAGATCAAATGGAAACGCTTCAGCCTGGATCAACTGGAAAGCGAATATAGCCCCCAGCTTCTCATTAGCAGAATCATCAAATTCAAATCCATTCTAGTATAATCAGAGGTGAATCTAAGGTTTGTAGAGGATGAACACACTACTAAAGAAAAGGAGACAAAACTTAACTTTGAACGACATGCACCACTAAGCTTTTTGAAGCATGTGTTTCAAAAGATAATATTAAATATATTTTAAACACTTTACACATAATATATCGAGTTTAATCGAATGACCATGTGTTCAAGTAATCTTCTTTTTCTACACCAAAATTCACCGCTACTAGTATTTAGTTGGTGATCAAGCTCACTAGTACCTTTTTTACCTATCTTTTTTCCCCCACTACTTGTAATTGATTATAAAAAAATTGGTCGTAGCATACTATATTTTATCTCCAAGTTGACATTGCTTTTTAAAATTTTGAATAGTAAATCTATACTTAAAGATTACTTCACCTAAAAATATAATAATATGCATGTAATTTCTTTTTCTCATATTATTATTTGTCGCGTCTTATTTTTATAGAATTGAATTATATAAATTTGACCAACATTTCGAAATATATTTTTCATCATATGATATGAAAGGATTTGTCACTTATATTGCTTTTCGTATAATTTTTAAATAAATAAATAAATTTTAATTTAATTTAATTCAAAAAATTAGTCAAATTAATGCTGAACAATTTGAGTGTGACAATTATTTCAGGATACATATGAAGTCTACTAGTCTAGTTTAGCTTCAACTTTATATATTTTGATGATGACTATAAGGAGTCGTTTCGTTGGAAACAAATTATCCCAGAATTACTTTTCCTAGAATTAAATATTCCACCTAAAACTACAATTCGGGATAACTAATCTCGAGATTAGTTATATCGTGATTATATCCAAACCAATCGTGCGATAAATTCATCTTAAATATAATTCGAGGATTATTTATCTCTTATCTTTCAGACCAACAAGCCTTGAGTCTTTTAAAAAATAAGAAAAACCTATAATTGCACATTGCCATTAATAGATCGATTGGAAAGCACACATATCAGCTTCTTATCAGCCGACTCATCAGATTCAAATCAATTTCTAATATATATTTTTTAATTATCAAAAGTCAAACTTTTTTTTTTGCTTAAAATCAGGTCAATTGGTCGAATATTTAAAAAAGATTCCAAGAATTTATACAACCCTTTTTTTCCAAATATAACAATACCACATTCTTGCTTAAATTTGAACTATAAAGTCAATTGCTTTACTTCTAACTAATCATCATTGTTAGTTTTCTTATTTAAACTCCAGTAAAGGTCTATTTTTAGAACCATTTCTATTTCAGGTCAGTTCATTTCTTGGAGTTGATAATCTGTTAATGTTTTTTGTCAATAAAAAAGCTGTCTTTTTTTGTTAAAGTTCCATTCTTGATGACACCCCACATTGAGTTTTGTGCCCATTCTTTTTCTGTTATACTTTTTTGTCAGTTTTTGAACTTTTATTGATTGATTTACTAGTTGTTCTTTTGGGTGTCCATAGTTGGTAACATTTATTCTAGTTGTTCATTTCTTGGAGTTCATATCTGTTAATTAGTGAGGAAGCTGGTATTTTGTTGATTTTTGTTTTTCTGTTTTTGATCACATTTACATTGTGTTTTTGTGTGTTGTTTGTGATTTCATTTTTTTTTTTTTTTGTCAGTTTTAGATCTTTTTATTGAGTTCAACTAGGTGTTTTGATTGGTGTTCATCTTATATATGTTCATTTCTTGGTTTTCATGTTTGTTAGTCTTTTTGCAACCCAAAAGCTTGTTTTTTTGTTTCAATTTGTTCTTATGCACACATTGTGTTTTTGCTTATTTTGTCTGTGATTCATTTTTGTCATGTTTAAATTTTGTAATTGAGTTTTAATGTGTGTTGTTTGGTGTTTGGTGTGAGAAAGATTTAATTTTGACCAATATGGTAATGGAGTGGGCTAGTTAAGCTTCAAATAGTGGCAATGATAAGAGATTCTCCCTCCGTTTCATTTTGTTTGTCTTAGTTTGACTCGGTACAGAGTTCAAAAAATAAAGAATACTTTTGAATCTTGTGATCTTAAAACTAAAGATGTGGGTAATGTACCAAAATGCCATTTGAATCTTGTGGGGTTAAATATGCCATGTAGGATGTCAGGTGTAAAGAGTTGCTAAATATAGAAAGTGACATTCTGTCTGAAACGGACTAAAAAGGAAATAAGACAAATAAATTGAAACAGATTGACTAATTTTTATGAATATTGCCTTTCATCAGTTTTGCCAAAAAAGGAAGTGCTATTTAGCTCTTATTTTTGGGACGTTGATAGGCTTGGTGATTTGCTAAGTGTATTTATTACAAGTAACTATTTGTTAGATCACCTGCAGATGTTTCTCGTCTTGTCCGTTTTAAGTTTTTGGTTTGGCCACTCTAGCATATTTAATGCAAAGAAGGATCCTTTTGTATGATACATGTCCTACGTTGAGTTTTTCAAAGAAAGTCTAATTATTTTGTCTTGTATCTTACTTTCTTGATTCTACCGTCTGTTGAATGATGCAGCCATAAGGTGGATGCGATGAAATTGTTCGTCATATTGTTGCCAATTTTATGGGTTCTAGTTGCTCTTCAAGGGGTAATATCTCATGAAGATCACCCTCTGTCAAGAATTGCTGTTCATAAGGCAATTGTTGCTTTGGATGCTCATGCTTCTATCAAAGCCACTCCTTCCGTACTTGGGTCAAACGTAAGCTCCATTACCTTTCAACTACATCCCAGTACACAAGGAGTTAAGCTAACTCTTTGTGTTAAGTTTCCTATTTATCTCTCTGTTCAAGAAATTTGAATGGATGTGCTAAGTCAATTTTCGAACTAATAATGAAGCATTTCAGTTTCTGATTCATAAAATTTCTCCCTATGTTCTAGGGTCTAAACCAAGAATGGATAAATCTGGAGTATGGCACAAGCAAACCGTCAAATGATGATTGGATTGGAGTGTTTTCTCCTGCCAATTTCAGGTGAACCGAACTTGGTTATAAAACTGTCGATATCTAAAAATACTAAGCTGTAATATCTTAAGACGTGAGAAATGATTTTCTTTTGATGAATTTAGTTGCATAATTTTTCATTACTTGAAGCTAATGTGCTGAACGTTTACAAAATATTTCAGTGCAGCTACTTGTGACCCTGAAAATAACATGGTGACTCCACCACTTTTATGTACAGCTCCTATAAAGGTCCTTTCCATTAATATATTTATATTGCAACCTTTTAGAAGCTCTTTTCTCTGGATATTGATTCGTGCCTCGCTTCTTTTGCAGTATCAATTTGCAAATGGCTCCAATCCCAACTACAAAAGGACAGGGAAAGGGTCACTAAAGCTTCAATTGATCAATCAGAGATCCGATTTCTCCTTTGCTTTGTTTTCCGGTGGATTACGGAATGTATGTTTCCACTTACCCTTGCCAGTTTACTTATATAGAGTTTGCATATTTACATGAAGCAAAAGTCACAGACCCAATTTTAAAATCCGATGGCCCAAATCTCTTTCTGAAAGTCTTTCTAAAAAAACATCTCTTTTTCAAGACGATGTCTGACTTGTTTTAAATTTGGTAAAAATCCTTGTTCTTTCTGGTTGGTTATATTTTATTAGTTTGTCTGTCTTCTAATCTCTCTCTATGAAGATACTTTCTACACTCTGATATTCTCTTGTAATATGAATTTGCTTTATCGTGCCGCATGAATAAACTCTTGTAGGTGATTTCTCAAATTCTCACACATTTGTTTCTTGTATTAATCTGATTAAAGGATCGATGTCTGCTTATTCTAATGCATTTCTTTTCCCGTTTAACAGCCAAAGCTGGTCGCAGTGTCAAATACTGTTGCCTTTGCAAATCCAAATGCACCATTATACCCGCGGTTAGCACAAGGAAAGACGTGGAATGAAGTAAGTTTGTTTCTTCCACTGTAGTTTAATATGCGAAACACAGTTAAAAATATGTTTCAGGAAGAATAATCAGTGTGTTTTGCAGCATAACTAATAGTTTGAATAATGACCACTTAGAAAGATCAGAAAAATGACAGTTTAAAATTGATGCTCAGATGACTGTTACATGGACTAGTGGATATGATATCAATGAAGCAGAGCCCTTTGTGGAGTGGGGTCCACAAGGTGGAAAACAGACTCGTTCACCAGCAGGGACTTTGACTTTTGACCGTAGGAGCTTGTGTGGTGAGTATTCTTTCCCTTCCCATTGTGACCTAAAACTAGCATCTCTTTTCCGTAAATGTAACATATGATATATATCATCTCTTTTCCATTTATTTAACATATGATGCACATGTTGGAGACTTGATTGGATACAACGGGTGTAAGATGAGCAACTCTGTGTGGAATACGTCTGCTTCACTTTGACAAACACTTGATGAATATTTTATTCTGCATTAACTTGTAAAAGTTTTTATTAAAAAGGAACATCATTATATTCTGCAGGTGCACCAGCAAGGACTGTTGGATGGCGCGATCCTGGATTCATTCACACTAGTTTTCTGAAGGAGTTGTGGCCCAATTTAGTGTAGGTCTACTCTTCCTAGCAGCAGAAAGACAAATAATCAAATCTTTTAAAAGATTTCATGTTTTATTGGGCATCCATTTGAAATTCTTCTTCTTTTCCCCTAAAGCTGAATACCAAAATTTCATCTCCTGAAAAGAAATTTGTTTCCTTTTTTTTTTTTTTTTGGGATAAGATGGTTGCACTCCATGCTAATGCAGGTTAACATTTGAAGTGAAATTTCAATGCACTTTCTTATTTTGCAGATATACGTACAAGTTGGGGCATAAATTGGTTAATGGTAAATATATCTGGAGTCAGACCTACAAATTTAAATCGTCCCCCTATCCTGGTCAAAACTCTCTTCAGCGAGTGGTCATTTTTGGTGACATGGGAAAGGTTTGGACATTCTTAACAGGGCTAAGTTTATATATCTGTCCATAGATATTTGTACTTCATTGTCTTGAAACTCCGTTCCAGTCTAAGGAAATTGCTCGCTTTTGAGTTTTCTGTCCTTCCATTCAGAAGTGGATTATGTTAAAATCCTGTTCATACGTGAATTTTTTGCATTCTACTGTTCCATTAGTAGTAATTGTGGAAGGTTATATCTGGATTCTGCCATTGCTAAGATCTACGATTTGCAAATTTGAGAAGTTACACTTGACAAAGACCTATTATTGCCTTGTGAACTACAGGAAGAAGCCGATGGCTCAAATGTGTACAATCAATATCAACCTGGCTCCCTTAACACTACCAAGCAAATCATTGAGGACTTAAAGAACATTGACATAGTCTTTCACATTGGGGATATCGTTTACGCCAATGGATATCTTTCTCAATGGGATCAATTTACTTCTCAAGTTGAGCCAATTACTTCAAGAGTACCATACATGATTGCTAGGTACTTTGCTGGTTTCTTACAATTTACTTCCGAGTATACACTTGTCTGTTTTCTTTTTTCATGTAACTAATAAGGATTTTTTCTCCCAGTGGCAACCATGAACGCGATTGGCCTGATAGTGGGTCATTTTATGGTAAAAAGGATTCAGGTGGAGAATGTGGTGTGTTGGCTCAGACAATGTTTTATTTTCCTGCCGAAAATAGGGACAAGTTCTGGTATGGTGACGCTATCATTTGGATAATCCTACATTGTGTTCCCCAAATCCCTTGTCTACTGCGTGCATATTTTTTTGTTCCTGAAAATTATGGATATGCATGCGGTGTTCTCAACAAGTGGAATATAGCATGCGAACATAGAGTGAGATACTTTTAGACAAGAAAAAGAAGAATATCAAACATTCATGTGTGATATTTTAATTTAGTTTCTATATACAAAAGCTTTAAAGTATTAGGTTTAATGTTGTCGTATGCTCTCAGGTACTCTACTGATTATGGCATGTTCAGATTCTGTATTGCTGATACAGAACATGATTGGAGAGAGGGCACCGAACAATATAAGTTCATTGAAAACTGCTTCGCATCTGTAGATAGACAGAAGCAGCCATGGCTAATCTTCCTTGCACATAGGGTACTTGGTTACTCTTCTGGCGATTTTTATGCCAATGAAGGTTCATTTGGAGAACCAATGGGGAGGGAAAGCCTTCAAAAGCTTTGGCAGAAGTATAAAGTTGATATAGCCATATATGGTCATGTTCATAATTACGAAAGAACATGTCCCATTTACCAGGTATCCTGAAAACTTGTAATGTTCATCCTAAGTTTTGTTCTTATCTTAGTTAAATTGCTCGCCGACCACTGATGACGCATGGTTCTGAGGACATTGAAATCAGTGATGCTCTTATACCTCTCCCCTATATGAATCACTCCCAGAAAGTAAATACTCGGCGTGGCCCTTTCCATATCACCGTGTCTGACTAGCACGGGGATAAGAATGGAATTTTGACTTATATATTATATTAGAGACGTGGAAGATATTATATCAAAATTTAAAATTTGGATAGTCTATTGAATTTGTATGCTTTAAAGTTGTGAACATTTTATAAAAACGGAACGTGTCAAATATTTTTGGACGTCTCAAAATAGAAAAACAGCCGTATATTTGGATGGAGGGAGTATTAAAGAGCTAAGCTGTATGCACAATTCACCTAATCCTATTTGGTTTCTTAGTAAAAGCTAGAAATTAGGACAATCAACTAGTAGTTAAGCTGCATGAAGAATTTCTTTTTAACAAACTACAGAGTGATTCAACATTTAATGTTCTTGTCCTCAAATGCTTATAGTTCATTGTTTAATGCATTCTATGTTTCTTCGTGAATGGCAGAATATCTGTACAATGAATGAGAAGAACTCGTACAAGGGAACCTTGAACGGAACAATACATGTTGTTGCAGGGGGAGGTGGAGCTGGTCTAGTAAAGTTTACATCTCTCCAGACCAAGTGGAGTATTTTTAAAGATTATGATTACGGATTTGTGAAAATGACAGCATTCGATCATTCAAATCTGTTATTCGAGTACAAGAAGAGCAGAGATGGAAAGGTATACGACTCTTTCAATATTTCCCGGGATTACAGAGACATCTTGGCATGCACTGTGGATAGCTGCCCAAGCATGACATTGGCATCTTAATTTTTCTGAAGGAAGCCTTAGTCTGATTTCTCTTATGCTCTAATGTAGCATCCCACAATACCATCAAAATCTCTGTACTTGGATGCAAATCCAGTTCAGAACCACAAGCACCTGGATCCTCACAGATAAACAGTCTGGCTGAAATAATGATCAATTTGTGTATTAGCCTTTTCAAGTATTTATTTCATTCTGTTAAGAAAGTTCATAGGTAAATGTAACATTTGTGAGATTCAATGTACTATTACTTTCATCTTTCATAAGTTCTTTGAGTTGTTGGAAAAGGAAATTGGTAAGAAAGCATTGTATTATCAGTATAAAAAAATGTTTTATAGTGTCATTTTGTGCTGCTTTTGGAACTCCACTGGTTGAAATCAATAACATGGTTGCAGTCTTGCAGAGTTATTAGTTTGTTTAGCAATTAGGAAAAGGAGGGAAAGGAAGCAAAAATGAGTACTTGTTTGGTTCTGAAAAGAATAGAAAATGTTGCATGGAATGTAACTTTTCCCTTCTTTTTTTGTTTTTTTTTGTTTTTTTGTTTTGTTTTTTAGGGGGAACTCAATAAAGAGAACCCCTCCAAAAATAGGCGTATGCCACTAAATGCAGAGGCACACAGTATTCTTTAGTAAAAGGCAAAAAAATAGTTCGCTAAAAAACGAATTTCCCCGAGAGAACAACTTCCAATGGACAACTTATATCAATATTGTGTCTGTTTGGTAATATGGAAGTGATTTTTCAAGAAAAATGTTTTTCACGAGAAAATGACGTTAGCTTACCAGAAAATAGTTACTCTAGAAGGGGCAAAATGGCTTAGCTATTTTAATTTTTAATTTCATGTCACTTGTTCGAGCTAATAATTAAACATTATCAATATTTAGTAGTCAAAATTTTCACTAAAACAATGTTTAATTTGCTTATATGACTATCATAAACAAATAGGAAGAAATCACCTAGTATTTTTTATCTCTGTTGGGATTTGAACGTGAGACCTCATAGTTCTTAACTATTTCAATGAAGTGTTCTCATTAATGAAATCAATCTTTCAGTGTTTGATTGTGTTAAACTATTTAAATAGATGTTTTATAAGAAGATATCTTAGATATATATGATCGATCGCAACCAAGATATACAAAGTAATCATAATACCCCCAAAAAATTCTCAGAATCATAAGATGTCACAATCATTATCAAACTCGTTGCTTATTCACGCCAATTACTCTATAACTTATTCAAGAATTATCAACAAGGAAATTAGAAATAACAATCAAATACTTACTATATTATTATTATTAATACACAAAACAACACAAGTATTACTTGAATAAAACATCTAATGAAACGACCTAAGGTTCAGTTTGTTAATTGATGCCAAATTGATTTAGAGAAGGGGAGGTTCAATAGTGTTCCACTTCTAAAAAAGGAAAAGCAGACGACCCGGTGCACTAAGCTCCTGCTATGCGCGGGATTCGGGGAAGGATCGGACCACAAGGCATATATCATACACATCCTTACCACACGCATATTACAAGAGACTATTTTCACGGCTCAAACCTATGACCTCCTGGTCACATAACATCAACTTTACCGGTTAAGCCAGGGCTTCACTTCTAAAAAGAGCAGCCTGATGCACTAAGCTCCCGCGATGTGCCGGGTTCAGGTAAGGGCTAGATCACAAGGCCCTTCTATTTAGGAAAAAAAAAAAAAAAGACAAATTCAATAATATACAATCCAACATAAAATATTGCATCCACATAGCCATATTTTTAATTTACATCCGCATAGCCAGTCACCAGTGTTTATACACACGATATACAAACATTATAAACCTGTAGATAATATATCAACCTTGTGTATAGTAATGTATAAAAGGTCCATTTCGGTAATATTTAAAATATGGACCCTTTCGAGTAAATATTTTCTCACCAAATAGACATAAGAGTGTTATTTTCCTATAAAAATAAATGGGTAAGTAAATAAAGTTCCACTTAAACTAATGATCTATTTGAGCTAGAAAAGAACTTTAGGTACTAATATGTATATTTTCTTGAAAAAAAATCCACTTGGGCCCTACGTAAAACCCAAAAACCTAAACCCACGCTCATATCACCTCTACCACCAGCTTCACTTAATAGTTTTGCTGGATGGTTTACACAAACCCTTTCCACTGAATAATTATTGCTTTGGTAATTCTTGGTTTTTTTTTTTTTTTGCAAAAAAAATTGATACATAGAAATGCCACATTTATAATATTGACTGTTTTCATATGATTCAGACCCATATATCATTCCATTCATATTTATACACGTATGAATGTGTAAATGGGATTGAAATATGTTGCTAAGAACCAAGAACCTATCTTGGTTTTAATTAGTTTTCTTGGATATTGATTGCATTTGATTTAATCCAAGATTTTGTTTCTTGGCTTAGCTGTTTTGATGAAAGTTTTGATTTTGATGGTTTAATGCTGTTGGGGTTCTTGATTCTTGAAAAGGGTACTCAATATTTTGCTTATATATTGAACTGAAGATTAGTGGATTGGCAACATTTTGTTTATGTTGAATGGAAGAGTAGTTCTTGGTTTGGTGTATATGTTTGAAATTGTTGATTTTGATGAGTTAATGCTGTTGGGGTTTGTGATTCTTGAAAGGGTACTCAATATTTTGCTTATATATTGAACTGAAGATTAGTGGTATTCGAGATATTTTGTTTCTTTGCTTAGCTTTGATGAAAGTTTTGATTTTGATGGGTTAATGCTACTGGGGTTCTTGATTCTTGAAAAGGGTACTCAATATTTTGCATATATATTGAGTGAAGATTAGTGGTATTCGAGATATTGCTTATTGAACCGAAAATTAGTGGATACGCTATATTTTGTTTCTTGGCTTAGCTGTTTGATGAAATTGTTGATTTTTATGGGTTAATGCTGCCTGGGTTCGTGATTCTTGAAACGGGCACACAATATTTTGCTTATACATTTGAAGTGAAGATTAGTGGTATTCGAGATATTTTGTTTATGTTGAATTGAAGAGTAGTTCTTGGTTTGGTGTATATGTTTGAAACTGAGTGGAGAGCATTAGAACATGCTAACTCTGCGCTTGGTTCGCAGATTTGGAACTGCGAGTCGCCATACTTCTAATAAAGCTTTAGTTTCTAAGAGAAAGAGTGTAAAAGTAGATGAACCTGCACTTTTTAAGCTAAAAAAGGAAAAGAACCCTGAGAAGTTGTTTCAGTTATTTAAGGAGAATGCTCATAATAAGATTGTCATTGAGAATCGCTATGTGTTTGAAGATACAGTTTCTCGCTTAGCAGGTGCTGGTAGGTTTGATTATATTGAAAATCTGCTTGAGCATCAGAAAACTCTGCCACAAGGTCGGCGTGAAGGTTTCATTATTCGAATTATAATGCTCTACGGGAAGGCTCGGATGATACAGAATGCTGTAAAAACATTCTATGACATGCATTTATATGGCTGTCCACGGACTGTTAAGTCATTCAATGCTGCACTCAAGGTTTTGACTCAGTCTCATGATTTGGAGGCTACTGAGTCGTTTCTGCGGGATGTTCCTGAAAAGTTCGATATCAATATAGATATACTTTCAATCAATACAGTCATTAGCTCGTTTTGTGAAGTGGGTATCTTGGACAAAGCTTATTTGTTCATGGTTGAGATGGAAAAGTTAGGTATAAAACCTGATGTTTTTACGTATACGATACTTATATCTGCATTCTATAGAGCCAACCGATGGCAGATTGCTGATGGATTATGGAACCTCATGGCCCGTAAGGGCTGTATGCCTAATGTTGCTACTTTTAATGTTAGAATTCAATTCATGGTAAATATGGGGTTTGCTTGGGAAGCTAATAAATTGTTGAAGTTGATGAAACGTGTTGGCATAACTCCTGATGAGGTTACATACAATTTAGTGATCAAAGGCTTTTTTCGAATAGAGAATCTTGAAATGGCAAAAAGAATCTATTCTGCTTTATGTGGTGCGGGCTTCAAGCCAAATTCTAGAATCTATCACACCATGATTCATTACCTGTCTAGAGCAGGTGAGTTTGATTTGGCATATTCAATGTGTAGAGATATCATGCAAAAAAATTGGTTTCCAAGTTCGGATACTATTAAAAGGCTCCTTGAAGGGCTGTCCAAGGATGGAACGGAGGAAAATATGGCAAAGGCTCGATTTTTAATCAGGCTGGCTAAGAAAAAGACACCCCCTTTCTCAGCAGACACTTTGGACATGATGCGGTCAATAATAGCTCGTAGTTAAAAGTACAAAAACGTTTATTTCTGCTCAATGGTTTTGGTGATTTTGCAGCACCTCCATAATCCACAAAGCTCCATTCTCTTTTTGGTGAAGCAGAAGTGCTGGGCTATTAGTTCAATGGATTAAGAGCGCTCCAAAACGAAGATAATTTGTAATTTCTCCAGAAATAAGTTTTTACTCTTTCCAGAAAGATGGGGACTGAAAGAAGTTTGGAAGTACAATGGGAACCTATTTTGTATGGTAAGTTTCAACTTCCATCTTTTATGACCCCTGCTTATATAGAATTATCTTCTGGTAGATGTATTCATTTATATGTTTGCATTTATATTTCTTTGGCTAGCTCCAATTACAAACAAAATACATTTCCAGTCAGGGAGCTAACTAACAGAACCAAAAAACCTAAAGGTTGGCTATCATTCCAAAGTTAGAGAGCTAATAAAATCTAGAAATGGGATAACATCATTTATGGGGGTGATGATTGCTCCACCTATAAAGATTCCTAAGACATTTGGCTTTCAGGGAGCTACTGGGACTTGAAATGCCATCAAAGCATCTACGATTTGTTTCTGTCCAAATACACCAAAATATACATGCTGGGATCATCTGTCTGACCTTCTTGATGTTTTTGTCAACTTCTCAGCAGCTCCAACTTTCAACTACTTCTTTTATGCCTTGAGGGGTTGTCAAAGTAATGCCAAAAACTGAAAGGAATATGTGCCAAAAATCTGCAGCCACTCTACAGTGCAAATATAGATGGTTTATAGATTCTTAGTTGTCCAGACACATTTAAAATCTATTCACCAGGTGAAAATTCCTTCTATATATATTGTCTTCAGTCAAAATAGCACCTTTAAGTGTAATCCATGTGAAGCACATGACCTTGATAGGGAATTTTTTCCATATAAGCTTCCATGACCAAAACTCAATTACTTCATTAAGTGCACACAGTTTCTTGTACCCAGCCTTCACTGAATAATAACCTCTATTGTGTCCATTTTGAAGCTTTCCAGTAACTTGAAAATATCAAAGAGTTCACCAAGTTCCTATTCCTATTCCTAAATGCGTCTTCTGAAGAGGGGATCCCATGTGTTTCCTGATCTGTATTGGGCTATTGCAGAGTTAGGATCCACTGTAATCTGGTAAAGGGGAGGGTGGGTGTCTTTTAGAGGCTGCACAATCAACTCTCTTGGACCCCCTGAACTAGGTCCATGACTCGTGGAAGTTATTCTGCTATGAGATAATCTTAAGTCCTGTAGTTGAATTCCCAGTGGTTATGAATTATATTTTGTGGTGACAAGGTTGCAATAAATAATGGAATTTGAAACTATCACGTTAGCCTTCTTCTCTCATTTTTTCCTTTTCAACTGTGCAACGGCTCTGTATAAAAAGGAAAGAGGGAAAGATAGTAAGATGTTGGATTAGCAAGATATGTATCTTTATTAGTTTAAGATCCTTTGAGCAATGAGACATTGGGAAATCAATCAGGTTAGGCCATTGTTGGTGTTTACATAGGAGCCCTTTCGACAACATATGCTTTACATAATCAAAGGTTATGGCCTAGTGAACAATGAACTGGGTTGAGAATCATGAGGTCTCAATTTCAAGTTCCAGCGGAGGCAAACCCACTAGGTGATTTCTTCCTATCCGTCCAAGTTTTGGTGGTCAGAGTTACCCATTAACTGTGCTGGTGGGAAGTAGCTGGTTCTCGTGGAATTAGTCGAGGTGTGTGCAAGTTGGCCCTAACACTACGGCTATAAAAACACATGTGCTTGACATAACCTTTATTTTGAGTTTTAGTGCCAACTAAAACATAAGGTTGCAATAGTTTACTAAGAAAAGGCAGTGATTGATGAGAAGATGAGGAAGCAACACTTTGAACTTAGTAACATGGTATACTGGAACTGACTCAATAAAGTAAGACCTTCTGTGGAATTGGGTCCAAAAGGTCAGGCCAGCTTTTGCCTAAACTATACATGGGCTTTGATGCAACAATGCTAAATGGTTAGTGCCTAGGTATGATTACTTGCTTCGGATTCTTAGAAGTACATGGGAGATTGCTGTCATTTGACTGTACCTCTTTGATACTACCGGTATCTGATATTAGTACCTCAGCATGTGTTGTATGTTGGACTCTTTTATATTTGGATATTAATGTAATCTGGAGCTGTTTAGCCTTCCGTTCAGAAATAGTAGTATCTTTTCTTTTTTGTTAACAAAATTCCTCCAAATATAAGAAAGTTTTAACACTTTTTTCCTTCAACTCCCCCAGCCTTTCGGCATTCTTTTCTCCTTTTCCTTAGTGAACTTCCTAGATTTGAAGACATGGTCAGGCATTCAGAAGCCTAGTAGTCTTCTCATGGCCAATATAGTAATAACTGGCTTCTAATTTTTGAACTGCAGGACGATATAACAGTGTTCTCATTTGCCACACCAAAGTATATACTGTCACAATGGGATCAATTTGCTTCTCAGTTTGAGCTGGTTGCTTCAAGGTAGTTATACTTTAGCTATTTGGTAAAATTTAGTTTTTTGAATAATTAAAATAGTAAGTGGTTTTTAGTTCCCTTTTCTGAAAGAGCCGAGGGTCTTTCGGAAACAGCCTCCCTATCTTCCGAGATAGGGGTAAGGTCTGCGTACACTTTACCCTCCCCAGACCCCACATTGTGGGATTTCACTGGGTATGTTGTTGTTGTTCCCCTCAGCAACTGTGGCATTTTAGGAAGAAATATTTTCCCTTAAAAAAAAGTGAGAGAGTAAGCTGGAGGATAGAAGTCCACTATTCAATCTTTGGGTGGAGAAGTGCCTTGAGGTATTTTTCATGCCAACAAATGTTTTTTCACTAAAAAAACATTCGCAAAATTTTGAAGGAAAAAAAAAGCTACTACTAACTATACAGTTTTTCTCCGTAAAAAATTGCCAAAAAACCTTTTTCCAGAAATTGGCTGAATCACAACTAGCTTAGGATTGAGGTGTAGCTTTAGTCGATGTAAACTATCTTCTGAAAATTGTCCAAACAAGCCCTAACTTTATGCTGATGTAGGATCTTCAGTAGATCACAAGAGGAGGGCAATCTTAAAAGCTTTGGCAGCTGTACAATGAGTAATGACCATGTGCATAACTATGAAAGACATCCCATTTTCAGGTATTTTTCTGTTCTTAACTTTTTTGTAACTGTACTATCTTATAGAGAGATTTAGTGGTTTCTTGAAAGCAGAAAAATAAATCTCATGTACTCCTATCCCAAAATTGGATGCCCTAAATTCTTTACGAGTACAGAGATGAACCATCTTACATAACCGAACAGTTGATATCTGACAGAATATTACACATCTCAATGTAACATTCTTCCGTTTCTATTGTCTGTTTCTTTGTGCCCTATTCCTTTAGGGAGAAACCAAGATGAATATGTTATGTTACCTAAGAAGCTATCTGACTATTTTTACTATACTGTTCTAGTAAATCTAACATCAGAATTTAAATTTTGTTGTATTGTTAAATGATAATGTAACATCAGAATTTGGGATATAGAGAGTAGCTGTATGTTGTTCTGTCTAGCATTTTAATGAAATTGAACATCTTGGCATCTATGATCCTCAAAAAATGCTTACGTTAGATGTCCTTTCAAATGATTTTGGCTAATGCATAATATAAAAATATCCATCTGTGCTTTGGCAATAAACAGTGAGAAGCTTAAAAGGCAATTGCAACGGATACACGTGTGTTGCTCGTGGAGCTGGAGCTACAGTCTAGGATTTAACCACCATCCAAACCAAGTTGAGTACTTTCAGGGATTATGATCGGGCATTTTTGAAGCTGACAGCATTGGAGTATCGAGGAAAGGGACTGATTCACAAAGGAGTCAGGCGGTGACAGAGGATGCCCTATCGTATTCGTTTCAGTCTGCTATTAATCCCTTTGATCAAACAAATAAAAACGGTCAAATGATGCTCCTCTATTGCTGTACTCGACCTGCACTGTGTATAGTTTCCGGAACATGGCCCTCGTCTTCTCAATCAGTTTATGAAGTAACATGTGACATTTTCAGTTCAACGTGCAACTGCCAGCCTTAACATTGTTGGTTTAGCATCATAGATAACTTTTAGTTATCAGGGATTTTGAAGTATACTAGTTTGCAGATATATGCATTTTTTTTTTTTTGTCCAAACAATCTTGGTATTTCCTTTGGGCATGGATGTCTTGCAATAGGGAAAGACACACCTGCTCCTATTCTTTATTTGTATTGAATTTATTTGTTGCAACACGAGATTCATTCTTTCGATTCAGTAGAGTCAGAATCCCCTTGTAGAAGTATACTGGGGTCATTCTTCTAACAAAATAATAAAAGTAGGCTAATTGATCTATTATTGTTGTTTGTTGACACCCGGCGTGGATAAGTATTTACTGTTATTATATTGGTGACACTTGTGGTTAAATTAAAGTAACGTATTTTTCTGTCCATATACGATTGATTCTTCATCTATGCAAGAGTTCAGCTATTTTCTCTCAATAAAAGCCATGCAAAAAATCAGACATTTCAAATTACCTGTTCTTTGAAACAAAAAATCCAACGGGAAAAATAAAATTCTATCTTTTAATTGATGTTTCAGTCTTTCAGACGTCTTTTCTCTATGGAAATCATCTTTAGAGTAAACTTTTTGTCTGGTGCTTTAGCTTTGCTTGCATTGTTTGAATAACTAATGGGAACCAACTTTTTTAAAGATGTCTAATGGGAATTTCATTGTGAAAAAATAAGAAGGGGAATTTCATAGTTGGTATGGCCTAATTAGAGACCCCAATTAGCTGAAGTTAGCATAATACTGTTTTTTGTACACACAATTTTTGTGGCGCCAGCTAATTACCTGTCAAAAGACACGTAATTTAGTTTAGGGCCTCACTTCTTTTTTTGTGGAGAAAAAATGTTTGAATTTAGGACTTCATTGTAGTAAGGCTGGAAAAGTCCATTTAATTTATTCTTTCGTTGTTCTATTTCCTAATAATAGTTATTCTATTTATTTCTTTTGTTCCAGCTTTCACTTTCGAGAACTAACTACGTGGTCACATGGTGACTAAACCTGTGATAACCATACATTATTCCACCTTATTTTTTTCTAAGGCTTAAAAAAGATGGCTGATAATTAATTATACAATAAATGGTTCTGTTTGAAATTGAACAATTAACCAGTATTATTGAGTCACTTATAAATTAATTGTAAAGTAAATAGCTATTATAAACATTAAGCCTGTAATTCGGTAAATATGATAAGTAATTTGCTATCACAGGTTATTAAACTAAAAGAGAGTGTGTAAAGAATCTTTACTTATAATAATTGTTATTATTACGATATGTTTTAACTTTTAACAAGGAGCACATTTGTGAAAACTCATGTTTTTGTCTTTTTTTAACAAGCCATAGTCTATTAATCTAATAGTAGACGTTATGTAACTCTATCTATGGCATAATGATATGTTCTTTGTGGATTTTCTGAAGGGACAACGTTACTATCATAGTTTCCACGTCTTCCTCATCATTAATTAGTAGCTTTTTTTTCTTCCTATTCCACAATCTAATGTTGAATACATTTTAGCAGAAAATCTCTCTTCTCTTCAATTAATTTTTTGAGTAGGACATGTTAAAATTCTATCCTCTCTAAAACCACAACATTAGTAGCTCTGATCTTTTTTTCTTAACAGTGATGTCCGGATCAACTTAGACGCTCCTCGACTATTTCAAGGTGTACATGTTACTTCAATCACAAGAAAACTGGGGTCGGCTGTGTGAATCTTCACTATTAATGTCCCTCCGTTTATACTCGTCTTAGTCCACGAGCCCAATTATGACGAATGCATAACCTTGAAGCCTTAATAACCAAAGATCAATTCTTCTTTTTTCTTGAAGGTGTAGTTTTGCTTGTGCATGAAGATACAAGAATATGGAGTTTTGGGTTGTTGTAGCAGCTGCAGGTGCAGGTTATGTAGCGCAACATTTGCAAAGTTCATCAGAGGATAAGAACAACTTACTAGAGAAAAATCAATTTCCTAAATTTTCAACACATGAACAATCAGATAACAAGAATTTGCTGCAGCAACTACGCGAATACGTTTGTCCATTTCACAGACTAGCTCGGAAAAGAGCTAAAAAAGAAGTTAATGATCAAAGGGCTTTCAGATTCAGACAACTTAATCTTGATTCATCAGAAAATATGTCTTCTACAGATTGCACTAGTGATTCTGGTGCACCATTCAATTCAACAGGTTCTAACTTCGATTACTATACCAAGTTTATTCGGATTTTAACATATATACGCTGACAATGTAGAGATGTTTTAATGTATCTATGTAATTAACGTGTTGTAGCATGTAACCTGCCTTATTTTCTAGGTTATTGTTTCTGCTTTTTTTAACTGTATATAAGTTAAACTGTATTTTATTGTGGTTGATTTTACATATTCTTGTTTCATTTTCACTTTATACTTATTGCAGTTGCTTCGGTTTTATCTTAGTGCTCTTAGTGTATAATTACCTCAAATAGTTTCCTTTGACAAAATGCAATTACCAGATCATGAACTAGCCAAATGAATTGTAGGTTGAATGAGCTGTTCTTCTGCTCTCTAGCCCCTTTTTCATTGTTTGGTTTCAATTCTCCTTCTTCACACTTGTGATATATATGTTTCTGCTCAAGGAATCTCTCGAGTTTTATGTGAAGTTATTAATTTTCTATATTTTCGAGTGTCTGTTTTCTCTGGAAACTTGGAAAATAACAATTGAAGAATATGAGTTTATTGTTATTTTGATGCTCTAATAGATCTAGCCAAAACCTATGTTGCTAGGACTCTATGCTTTTAACTATGATATAGTAATGCTTTATGTCTTTCTATCTTGCCTCGATTCAAGCAGGGATACCAAATGGAATGGCTCTAATGTATATGGGAATCATTACTGGCATGGTGTCTGCTATTATTGCAAACAGAAGAGAGACAGAAAAGCTGAATGAGAAGTTAGAATGGACCAAGAATTTAGTTCAAGAGTTAGAAGAGGAAATCACTGTGAAAGAGCTTTCTAATGATGATTATGAAAATCCAAATTCATTTAGTCCCTCTATGTCAGCTGTTGAGCTATTGTCAACTTCTTCTGATATTCAAGTTAATGAACCAACAAGACAAACCAGTGAAAACACAGATCCTGTGGCAGCAGAGAAACACGAGTCGATGAGCGAAATCGAGGCAGAGCTTGAGGCTGAATTGGAAAGGTTGGAAATGAGCTTGAAGGTTTCAACCTTTGAAATGATATCTGATTTTGTTGAGGTAAACCTGCATTTAGCTACACTTGTACTTGTTGGAAGTTGGTACTTTGGAAAATTTCCTTTGAAACTTTGACTGAGACGAGCTCAAATGGAATGGCATGGACAGTGAGGACTTGTATAGCCGATCCAACTTGCTTAAGATTGAGGCACAATTGTCATTATGACAAATCCTCAAATCGCGACAACTATAGACTATTCATATAGCTCGTCTATTAGTACTTTTGGGAACATCCTTTTCGAGACTTTGACTGAGACGAGCTCAAACGGAACGACTTGGACAGTTAGGATTGACATAGCTGACCCCAACTTGCTTGAGATTGAGGCACAATTGTCATTATCACTAATCCTCAAAGAGCGACAAATATAGAGCATTCATATAGCTCATCTATTAGTTTGGGACTAAGGCATAGTTAATTGGTTGATCAAATCCTATTCAAACTAGTAGATTTTCCTTCTTGAAAAGACGAGCATAGACCTCATACCTAATGTGGTGTCTCAGTTAACAAAATTTGGAGTTCTCTGTTGCTTAACTTGTTATCACAACATCTAAATCTCTTTTAGTCCTCCTTCTGTGACTAGCTAAAGTAGATTTCTGATTTATGAGTTTCAATTCTGCAGCTAGATCCAGAAGATGAAGTAGATGTGGCTCAAGGAGACTTGAAAGTAGATTGCCTCAATGTGCAATGCCCTGGTTCATCAGAATCAGATAGGGATACTAGTGAAACTTGGATTGTTCATGCTAAACCTGCCAATTATCCTGTTTCCCCGAGGGAGCTAAGCTTGCGCCTGCACGAGGTAATAGAATCCAGGCTAGAAGCTCGAATTAAGGAGCTTGAAACAGCGCTTCATCGCAGCCAAAATAGAGCTTGTTCACTGGAAATACAAAATCTCTTTCAAGAGGACTTTGCATCGAGCGAAACAGAGTTTTCTGCAAATCTACAAAGTCCATATTGCTATTACAAGGCTGATGAAGAGACCATTCATGGAAGTGAAGATACTTTTGACATTGATATAAGAATTCCACCTCTTGATGGAGCATTGATTAATAGACCAAGGAAGGAAGGAAAATGATCTTTGATCTCCTGGAGAAAATAAGCAAGGACAATGTGAAATGGATTACAAAATGAGGATGTTCTTTACATAGTTTTGAGAACTTGATCAACATATGTTGAGTTCCATTATCCTTTACGTTACATTTGTATCTTACTATGCACTTTTGATTATAGAGACAAAATGTGCAGTGTACATGTAAAGATTGAGGAAGTATGTATAGATCAATAGACATCGGGGAGGTGTTATTCTGTTTTACTTAAGATGATCTAGCCTTTGTGCCGTGGGTTCAACTTTCAACTGAATCCATCACTTTTGACACAGAACATACATGCAAAAAGAAAACGCTTAGATCTCAATAAATAAATATTAGATTCTGAACTCATAATTTCAAAAGTGCAATGAGTTCAATGGTAAAAATTTCAAATGTTAAACCCATCATGTTTAATTCATGGATCCACCTCTGGTCCAAGCCATGAGAGAGTCGAAAAGAAGAAACACGGAGAGTTCAGCACAGCACAATTTAATGGTTCTCTGAAATCATGATGCAAATCATGCAGCTCGGTGAAAGCTGCCAATCATACGAGATTGACACACTTGCAAAACCTAGTAATTTTTGCACACTGTATACAGTGTGCAAAGTAGAAAGCCATCGTACATACGGAGAACTTCATCTCCGGCATAATCTATTTTCCCCAATCAAATGCAGCAAAGGGGAATAACAGCAAAGCAAAAAGCTAACGAAAATTCAGCCAAGTTAATGCACAAAGGGGCTCTCAAGCAAGACGAGAGAGAATGAAGAATCAAATGATCGTGGCATTTCCACTCCACCTTCATTATAGATGTTAAGATTGTTTACAGTGGAAAGAGTTTCTTATGCTTAAAGTAAATCAAGAAAGCAATGTATACGATCAAACAAAAGAGTCCAGTGATGATAAGAGTCCAGTTAAACCCATCTGGATCGTTAAAAACTGTAGTTTTCAAGTTCATCCCAAATACTGCAGTCACCATAGCAAATATTGCTGCCACAAAAGTGGCAGCTGTCAGTAGCAACTCAAATTGTATTAGCTGATTCTGGACATTGCCCTGTTACAGAATAAATTGGAGTGAGTTTCATGAACTTTACAATGTGTAAATATGTGACTATATAATACTGAAACAAAAGAAATCAAGTAAAAAGAGAACACGAAAAGATAGTATCCGCTTGTTAGTCTTACAAGTTTTATATTGATCAGATCCTCTGTATCATCAATATATTCTTTAAGCTGCAACACCAGAGAGAACGGAGGTGAGATACAACTTCCTTAGTTATAATGTTGAATCAAATTAACTAGGAGATCATGCATTAGTCATCCCTCATCACTAAAAATTAATTAGAGGTCATGCATTTTGAGTTATGGGAGAAAATATTGGTGTATGCAGTTTTTTACTCTTCTATGAAGATCAACTACTTATGAATGGTTTTGGAGGGATTAAAATCATCCATGCTATTAATCAAATGCTAGATTACTCCCATAATCCTCCCCTTATCCACAAACCAGAACCGGAGACTATATATTAGCAAATAAATTTTAAGATTATTGAAATTGGTTTGGTAAGAATGGTAATTCAACTCTAATTGCATTTCTTGAATCAATAAGGGAAAGAACTGTCTAGTTCATTCTAATTTAAATAGTGTTGCAGTATAAATATAATATTTTGTGGAAAACGTTCAAGAAGAAAAGCTAGTAATAAGAATCTCTTACTGAAGACAAAAAGCTAGTAATAAGAATCTCTTACTGAAGACAACTTGTTCAGAGCGCTGTCAATGACCACAAAATATGCTTCAAGCAACATTTCAAGCTGATCAATATTTTCTTGACCATTAGATGAAGCTGAAACACTTCCATGTTTGCTTGAGCTCAAATTACTGAATGCCCGTTGCAACTTCTGCACCCCGGTAGTTGATGATACAGGTGAGACTGGAGCAGATCTTGGTGCTCCTCTAATTTTTCCAAATATATCCGCTTGATCATATAAATCATTACTAAGAAAATCCTCCTTCCTCTGTTTCTTCTCTGTTAAGTACATCTCAGCCATGTCACCATCATCATCCATTAGATGTTCTATTTCATCACATACCTGAACATTTTTAAGATGAGTAAAGTAGCTTATTAAAAGTACACAGGCGGTAAAAAGTTGTAAACGTGAAAGATATCTTCTATTCTAGGCTTAAGGAGTCAATAAGTTGAGCAGATTCCCTAATTTTTTGCAACCCCACCCCCCAATTCCAGAAATAGAGGTAATGAAGACATCTGTATACCTGAACATCTGTTTAAAAGCTTAAGTGGATTGACAGTTATAGCCTTTTTGGCCAAGCTCCTGAGAAGCCAAACGTGGTTATTTTAGAAAGTTTAGGTGTTTGGCCAAGTTTTTAGGAGAAAAAAGTAATTCTGAGTAGTAGCAGAATTACTACTCAGACTTTTGGAACATTGTGCAAGCACAAAGTACTGCTCTAATATTGCCAAAAGTGTTTTTTAAATTGATTAGCCAAACACAAACTCCTACTGTCCAAAAGTACTTTTTCGAAAATCACTTTTCAGAAAAGCAGATTTTGGAAGCTTTGGCCAAACAGGCTATTAGGCAAGCACTATCAGACTATGTACTATAATCATACCTTTTGGACTCGCTGAGTCAAGGCAAGCAGCTGACCTTTCAATCTACGAACTCGTTCCAGATTTAGAGTGTTAATAGATGAAGCTAGTTCATCAAGCACGGGGTATACCTCCAGTTCTAATTCTTTCGCCTGTTTAATTTAGAACGACAAGAAAAAATAAGTTTTGATTGAGAATGTATGTTTAATCGTGAGAAATTACTGCAATTTGTCTCAGGTACTGGATACAGATAAAAGAAAACCATGTCAAAGTCAATTTATATTCCGGCCAACACCTCACATCATGGTAATAATATACTGAGTAATAACAACACTGGTGGAATTTATTAATATCCTTATCACATTATGCAACACACATATTGGTGCTAGTATATTAGCCAGCAATGGACAGCAAATATTCTAGTCTATTACACAAAAAGAGTATTCAATCAGCCATCAAGTGAGTCTGCTGCATACCTGAGCATCAAGTGACAAGCAAGTTAGCTCCAAAGCTAGCTCAAGGGCTCTAAACTCGAAAGGAAGACCATCTGAATTGAAACACACCGTTCATTGTGAAAAAGTTGAAATATCTTCTTTAGAGAATTTTACCATATATCAAAAGAAACACCATACTGGAATAAAATAGGTTTGAACGGAGGGGAATGGATATAGAGGATTCATCGAACAGATGCTAACAAGTTTGGAATGGTGTGCTTGCTGTTGTATCAAAATACATATGACGTCATGCTAAATAAATGCAAAGGAGAGATAACATTTCAGAATAATCACTGCAATAACGCATCCGTCAAACAACAAAAACATCATCGGTTGCTGAAAATGCTTAAGTGTCATTCATTTATATAGAGGGGATAGCCTCCATCACTTCTAATAGCTATAGTTACTTTTTTTATTGATAAGTAAAGAACTACAGATACTAAGTACATAAATGATAAATTTGACTAAACTGAAGTCAAAGATATAAGACATGCTGTCATTCCAAAGCTCAGACTGAGACAAGTTGGAAGAAACAACATTCTAAGGCTAATTTTTCTATTTCTTTGTATAAGTGAGTTGGCCAACAGTAGCATTTTGGTCAAAAGTAGCATTATACTCAATACCTTCAGTGTTTGTCTATTTTTTATTTTCCAATATTACCTTTCAATTGAGGTCTTTATATATTCATAATCCGCTGTTAGACACATGGAAATATCGCGGTTATCACAACATAAATAATTAAGCCATTTTCCAATAGTGAGAAACATGTCCAACTTATAGCATCATCCAGGTTTTCCATTTTTGCTTTAATAATTCTCCTTATGCAGATTCACGAATGGATTCAAATGCTATGAGACAAAGGAGCCAAGAACTATTTCCAGGACTTCTTGATCTCTCTCTAGTGTGTATAGAATGTTCAGAAGTTTTGTTATTCTTATACAAACATATTGATAATCGTTGATAAAATACGAGATACAAAAATTAAAAAGAAAAACCAAACAACATGGAGTTCCGCTCCCCACATAGAATCTCACAAGCTTTCCATTTATTCAACTTTTTCCGTTGAGGGGGAAGAAGGGGTGGATCCAATCGATTTCAGCAATTCATGTTTTTTGTTGTGTTACGGTGCCATATATCCAATGATTTAGAGTTACATGGATCTGATTCACACATAGACAGAACAACATTTCAACAACTATGCCTCAATCCCAAACGATTCCAATGTAGAAGCCTTACAGAAATAGACTTTCTGGCATTCCACACTTTGCTTAAAAAGTTATGCCTATCCAACTCTGAAAAGTGTTAAGTACAGCCTCTGTGCAATTTGTTAATCGTTTTTGCCTTTCCAAGAGTACAACAGGTTTTCCTCTGAGAAGAAGTCTTTCAATTCTCCTTTTGACCCTGGAATGCAGAATCTTTAGTGCTAGTAGTTTCTGAAACTTAAGTTTTACTTTCAATACATTAATGGTTATCTCACTTTTAAATTTGGTCTAATGGGCCTAGAAAAGCCACAAGTAACAGTTAAACTGGCACGGAGGGACCGAATGGAGGGTGGAATAATTTTTTTTGTCAACATTATAATCCATTGTTGCAAGACAACTTAAATAATCTAAAGCTAATGCAGAAACAAAAGGAGACAACCTAGCAATAAGAAAAAACTTTATTGCAGAAAGATAAATAGAAATGGATTTACCCGGCTGATCTTTATTTGTCTGAAGGCGTTTACACAATTCAGACTCGTATTGCAGTACACAAGCATCCAAAGAATTCATCAGTATAACCTCCTCAGCTGTAATGACACATCTGATCTGCTCAAGGTTTACCACAATAGCTTGCTCTCGCCCTAATATTGTGGAAGGATAGATAAATTTCGGGTCCAAAAGACGGAGATCCCTAGCTGGCAAAGCACAATGTCTCATAACAGTAGCCTTATCCAATTCCAAAATCTTTGAATCTCCATGCTCGTCAATCTTTATCCAAGAGCGACTCCCATGACCTTGGCCTCTCCTCTTAAGACCAGGTAGACCAGATCCGTGAAAGTTGCTATTTGCCTGTACATCTGTATTCAACCTAGTAGACGTAGATTCTGGAATATCTGTAAAAACAGATACACCAGTTTCTTCTGCCATTTTCTTCTGTAACAAATCTCAGAAACAAAAATTTCAGCATTGATCAGCTACTAGTACTCTTATTCGAACTGCAGCCTGTTGCTTTAGCCGAGTGTTAGGGCAAGCAATAGTGGTAGCTCTTCTTTTGTACGGTTCTTATAACCTTTTTAGTGTCATATCTCACTGCCCCTGCAAAATAAATAGATGTAGCTTATCAAAACATAAAAATGTGTAATTTTCACTAATAGCTTCATCTTGACACTAAACAACATAAGTAGATACCACAAAAGAAAATATATGAACACGCGGATCCTGAATATGACTCCACACACGCTTACTAGAAAATGAGACTAACACGTGGCCATTGGTCCACTCCTCATCAGAAAGCTTTACTCCTTGATTTTCACCCTTTTACGATCCTCATCAAAATAATTTCCTTAAGTCTAAGCATAGGCCAAAATTAGGGACATGCAAAGCCCTATTTCAACATCAATCTTCCTTATCATTTGCATTCATGCATATTCAGAATTAGGAATTAACGAAAGGAGTCTGATATCATGGTTTCATAGGCTGCTGCAAAATAAGAAATGGAGGATATCTAAAGAGGAGATCTTCAACTGCACTAGTTTACCCAAGCATTATTGTATGTTCCTATTCCAAATCCCAATTCCACTATAAGAAGGCGTGTTGCAAGTATAATATGAAATGCATGTCCCCTTCATGCAACCCCAAATCAAAAGTAACATGGAAACTCAGTTCAAACATCAAAAAAGATCTTTAAGCACTCAGAAAAAGGAAGAGATAGAAGATATCCAAACAGGAGGTTATAACTTGCAATTAGTAAAATTATTCAAGCACTAAAGTGAGTTCTTGATCCAACCCTAATTCCACAATAAGAAGGTATCACAAGCATCAAATGAATGCAAGCTTGCAAGTAAATAAAATGTGGAACCATTTATTTAAATCGAGCACTTATTATGGTCAACTTATATATATTACTGCTATGGATGGTCTGATACGGAATCAACAGTATCTCTTTCAAAAGTAGTTTTGACAGAAGGGCCAGCATACTCGGGGTCACATTTTAGGCCTAGTATTTAGACAAATTTGACTTACTTTCTATTTAGAATAGAAAACTACCATTCGTCCTATGGCATTGAAATCTGGCAATAGTAACATAATCACGCTACTCGCACTCAGTTTTCATGTAACCGACAACAACAACATACCCAGTAACATACCCAGTGTAATCCCACAAGTGGAGTCTGGGGAGGGTAAGATGTACGCAAACCTTACCTCTACCTTTATGGGATAGAGAGGCTTTTTCCGGTAGACCCTCAGCTCAAAAGAAACGTAACCGATGCAGAAACGTAGGAAAGAACAAGGGACAACAAAATAGCAAATGTACAAAACAAATATAGCAACAGATATCAATACACATTAGCGAAAAAGAAACTACACTACTACCCTAAATCATACAATTAAAAGTACGATAACACTCTATTACCTACTAACCATCTACCCTAATCCTCGACCTCCACACCTTCCTATCCAAGGTCATGTCCTCAGTCAACTGGAGCTCTGTCATGTCCTGTCTAATCACCTCCCCCAAATTCTTCTGCGGCCTACCTCTACCTCTCCTAAGTCCTAACTCCTGCTATAGCCAACGTCTGACACCTCAAAAATTAGCATGGAAACTCAACTCCAACATCACAAAAATAAAATCTTTACACACAACACAATTCCACAACTAATCAATAACCATGTTAAAATCCATAAATAGTAAGCAATTTTTTTTTTCTATCTCACAAAGACCCTGTAAGCTACCAGCTCAAATAAAGAGAACAATAAACTATGAAAAAAAAAAAGCTCAAAGTTTGAATCTTGATACTCAAAATTAACAGCATACTACCCTACTCACCCAAATATTTAACCATCAAAATAATAACCACAAATCATCAACTATAAAAGCACTAAAGAACCAAGAAAATTAAACCCCACAGATAATCAAATCAAGAAGATGAATCAAAAACTCAAAACACAATAAGAAAAAAGTTTGTACCTTTTCAAGAAAATGTTTTGGGGTTTAAAGGGTGTCTGTAACATTCTTGAAGTCAAACAGAAACAAAGATTACATGAAGGTAAAATGAACATAAAAGAAGTAAAAAAAAGATAGCACGTTTTACACACAGTGCAGATTTGCAGTGAATATTAAATAAAGTTATAGTAAAGATTAATCAATTATAGAATCCAAGCCCAAGTGGACACGTAGCCACAATCTAAACCGTTTGTTTTTTTACAAGCTGTGAGAAAGTAATGGAAAGGAAGGGGAAAATGTGAATATACCTACCTTTCTATAAATACCTTTTTCTTTTTTTGGTAAAAAAAAATAATATTCCCTCCGTCCATTTTACTTGTCATATATATTACTCCCTCGAGATAAAAAAAAAGTGTTCACTTAGCCATTTATACACTTCTTTAAAAAAATACTAACTCATAGACAAAAATAGGTGATTAAACTAAACTGTCCCTAATTAAATAGGTATTGGGATTTAATCACATAGCACTTAATAGTGGCAAATTCTTTCTTGATCTGATAAGTGGACATTCTTTTTTACTCAAGAAAAAATCCGGAGGGAAATTTAATAGATGTCCATGCTAACCATTTCATACCTATTTACTCTTTTTGATCCGGAGGGAGTATTTAATAGATGCCCATGCTAACCATTTCATACCTATTTTACTATTATTATTGATTAAAAATTTCAATGAATTGTTAGTGGTTGCATAATTTTTAAAGCATCTATGATTGATTTTAATCATTAAATGACTTATTAATAATTAAGGGTATATAGTAAAATTATTATTCTATTTATGGCTTCTTAAGGGGTATACCAAGTTAATACAGGACAAGTAAATATGGACGAGAGAGTATCAATTATTGAGTTAGAAACTTTAAGGAATTATTAATGGCTACACAACTTTTAAAGTATGTTTAATTGTTTCAATTATTTAGATGATTTATCATAATTAGAATGATATAATAAAATTACCATTTAATTTATTGCTCTTTAAGAATTGTGTCAAATCAAACCTGAACAAGTAAAAATAGACCTTGTTTGGTTAAAGAGAAGATAACATGTGGAAGGAAATTTTTTAACGGATGGAATAGTTTTTGTAGGATGTACATGGAGAAACTGCAATTATAAAGATGAACAAAAAGTAGTAGTTTGATTCACTAACTAGTTACAGGGGATTATAATGTAGAGTTTGTTTGTAAAGTGATCAATAATTAAATGATTGCTATGCCTGTATTACTTACTTTTAGAAAATATTTTTGTCATTTATTAGACATTTTAATTTCACATTTTATCCGTAAAATAGATTTCTGCATAAGTTAAATTTGAATATTATTTAATACCACTAACCAATCGTTGCAAATGTAATCCAGAGATTTTTTTTTTGCATATGCAACCAATTAAACATGCATTATTATATGCGAGATTTTATCTAATTATTCTAACACTACAAGCCAAACGACTTAAAAGTTATTTTCTTGGAAGCATATATTTAAGAAAAAAAAAATTGTATAAAAAGAAACTATTTTCAATCAATGTCCTATAAATTTTTTTGAATTACACGGGGTACGTTGTTGTTGTCGTCGTCCTAGAAATTTTGCAGGATGAAACTTTTTCATGAAAATACTTTTTAATAACTTTACGTGAATTCTTGTTGTCTAATAGATGCAAATAAAAGTGACTGAAAGGTTAGCTTTTTTTTTTTTTTTTTTTTTTTTTTTTTTTTTACAGTGTCAATATGCCCAATATTTTTTTCATCTTTTAAAAATTAAACAGAGAAAAGAAAGAGCTCATTTTCTGTCGTTTCTTTTTCTTCTCTGGGCTTTCAAGCAAAGGGGCAATAAGAGTCCGTTTGGATTGGTTTATAAGTTCTTATATAAGCCTTTTTTTTTTTTGAGTGTCATTTTTTGCGCTGAGTGCCTCTTCTTTTGGGGTGGTCTTTAAATTTTGCCCCTCATATTTGTGGTCTTTAAATTATACCCCTCATATTCTTTAGTCTTTAATTTTTGCCCTTCGCATTGCAACTTTGAGCTTTCGCGCCAAATCATGAGGTTACGAGTTCGAACTCCCGCTCAAGCATAAATTAAAAAAAAAAATCGCAAGACAAGATTTGGGTCGCGTGTATGCTTGGACCCGGATACTTTTGTTAAGGAATTACAAATTTTATGCTTACTCATACCTCATACCTTATGGGCATTGGCATAAGTATGCGGTCCGATAACTTGATAATTCCTTCACAAAGTTATGCCGGTGGGGGCATACTTTTAATGGGCAAACTTTTATGCCGAACCCGACATAACTTAGTGAAGGAATTATCAAAGTTATGCCGAACCCGGCATACTTATGCCAAGTCTGCCCATAAGGCATAAATATGCCGGGTCCGGCATAACTTTGGTAATTCCTTCACAAAGTTATGTCGGTGGGGGCATACTTTTAATAAGGGCAAACTTTTATGCATCCGGATAAGTCATGTGAAGGAATTATCAAAGTTATGCGGACCCGCATACTTATGCCAAGTCCGCCCACAAGGCATAAGTATGCCGGGTCCGGCATAACTTTGGTAATTCCTTCATAAGTGTATGCCGTTGGGGGCATAGCGAAATTTAAACTCTATCTTGCGAATTTTTTTTAAAATTTTGACTGCGCGTGGGTTCGAACCTGGAACCTATGGGTTTTAGCCGAAGGGCAATATTTAAATATTTTAAATATGAGGGGCAAAATTTAAAGACCACCCCAAAAGAAGGGCAATTCTGCGAATTGCCCTTTGAGTGTTTGGCTGGCCAGCTTAAAGTCATTTTATGCTTAAAATAAGTTCTAAAAATTAAAGTCCAAAAAATTAATTGAGCCCATTTGGCTTAGCTTATCTAAAGCAACTTATAAGCTGAAAACAACTTATAAGCCAAAAAAAAAATAAGTTGGACTATCCCAACTTATTTTTTTTGGCTTATAAGAATTTTTTTGCGCGGATTGCCTTTCTTTTGGGGTGGTCTTTAAATTTTGCCCCTCATATTTGTGGTTTTTAAATTATGCCCTCATATTGCCGGTCTTTAATTTTTGCCCTTCGTATTGCAACTTTGAGCTTTCACGCAAATCATGAGGTTACGAGTTCGAACCCCGCTCAAGCAAAATTAAAAAAAAAATTGCAAGGTAAGGTTTGGGTCGCGTGTATGCCGGACCCGCATACTTGTTAAGGAATTACAAATTTTATGCGACCGGCATACTCATGCCTTATGGTCGACTTAGCATAAGATACGGTCCGATAACTTTGATAATTCCTTCACAAGTTTATGTCGGTGGGGGCATACTTTTAATGGGCAAACTTTTATGCCCCAAGCATAAACTTGTGAAGCTGAATTATCAAAGTTATCTTAACCTCGACATACTTATGCCAAGTCTACCCATAAGGCATAAGTATGTCGTCCCAGATAACTTTGGTAATTCCTTCATAAATTTATGCCCGTGGGGGGCATACTTTTAATGGACAAACTTTTATGCGGATGCAAGATAAACTCAAAGGAATTATCAAAGTTATGCCGGACCGATAATTATGCCAAGTCTCCATAAGGCATAAGTATGCGGTCCGCAGTAATCCTTTGTAATTCCTTCACATGTGTATGTCGATGGGAGCATAGCGAAATTTAAACTCTGCTTTGCGAATTTTTTTTAAAATTTTGACTGCGTGTGGGTTTGAACCTGGAACCTATGGATTTTAGCCGAAGGGCAAAATTTAAAGATTTCAAATATGATGGGCAAAATTTAAAGACCACCGAAAAAGAAGACGATTACGCGAATTGCCGGAAACATAAGTCGCTTTTAAGCCCATAAAAACAGGCTCTAAATCCATTACTCTTTATTAGGAATCTTGTCACATGTCACAGTATATTCTTCTCAATCCTTTTTATTTTATAATTTGGGATGCAGGTTTTAAAAAATAGTAAAATTTTGTTTGAACTTAGACTATGATTCTCCAATGTATGACCCTGCTAGAGTGCCCTATCAAACTGATTTTCATAATATTGGTTGTTTGTTCTTTAGTGTAGTGAATCCAAAACTTCAAATTAAATAATTTGGAAACATGGAACTTGAATAATTTTGTTTTTTCAGTAGTGTCACTCTTTTTTAAATTGGATCCTAGTACAGAGTGGCAGAGTATTAAATCTGAATATATCAAATCATTAAAGTATTGTCTCTTAATTTGAAAATTGAACATTTTGAATGTGTACTTTATCTTTATTTAAAAACTAATAAAGTACAAACGAAAAAATCAAATAGCAATAAAATATTTCATACACAATATTTTACAAAAGACTTTCATCTACATGATTTCGTAAAAAAAAAAAAGTTTGTTTAATAAAACACACTTTAAAAGCCAATGATGATGACAACTAATAGTAGTGATGATATGGTGACGGTTGAAATTGGTGGCGAATAGTGGTGGTGGTCGAGGTTGGTGGAGGTGGCTAATGGTATTGTCACGCCCCGAACCAAAAGAAAAAGAAAAGAAAAAGAAAGATGACAAATGAGTCATCCTTGGACGTATAAAATTTCACGGGAAAGTAGTGGACTATATATATATAGTGCATCTTTTTAGTTGAAGAAATGAAAGAAAAGAAAAAGACCGAACGAAGTATTCTACATGATGATCAAGAAAAATTTGTTCCTGAATCATCATGAGGCATAAAATGAGCTAATACAACGTGAATGCATGATGAGCCTTTATAAATGAAAATCATGCAATAAGTCATAATACTTAATCAAAATACTTATTTAAACATGAAGATGCGGAAATAACATGAATGAGCCAAAGATGGCTAAACACCTTGCATGTCTAACATAATGTGGTGTTGAGTAAACCGACTTCTATTCAATATTTCTATGAAGATTCTATAATGTAAACGAGGATTTAAAACACGTAATTTGAATATACTTTTGTACGGAAGTGCCCCCCAAAGATACCTTTAAAAGCATGGCTAGTAAAATAAAAGTATATTGATGAATCGTTTGAAACCCCGAATGAGAATTGAATTGGCTCATTGTTGTTGATATTGAGTTCCATTCCGGTTGTTGTTACGAGCAAATTCTCGGGATGTCACATCGAACAAAATTCTGTAGACAAACGTGAATTCAAGATTGGACTTAAAAGACTTAATCAAAGTTTGGTAAACATAAAAATTGCAGATTTTGGCTCCAAGGATTGGAGTATGTATGAGCAAAAGAGGACGTAAGACATTTCTTTCTTTGGCATGTCTTAGACGTATAGGCTTGATTTCGAAACAACTGGACTTCAAAGTAACAAAGATTGAAAAGTAGTTACTATTCATTCAACGTTGAACCAAAAGTGCTCGAATAGTGAAAGAGCATGAAAAACACCCTGAGAACATATATAATATAAAGATCACCCTAAGACTTCCATAGGACATTATGGAAGTATTATAACCGAAATATAATAGCACCACGATCGGGTACGCGGGCCCACTCCCAAACCCCTTCTTATTGTTACATTAAGCTTATACCTTGCCGTGGCTAATAAAAGTTTTTGGTTATCCATTCCTACTATCAAATTAAGGTATCGTCCTTAACTAAACCCTTGACCCCAGCGATGATTTTCTTTACTAAAAGTTACAAGTGATTTTCCAAAATATTCATTTTCTTCAAAAACCAAGTTTTACAATATTGAACGTCTTAATGACTAAAAACATGAACATAATAATAGTAAGAAAAGGTATATGAAGAAATAGCCCATGATTTTTCAATTATGACGAAGTCAAAAAAAAAAATGAGAATGGTACTATGATTTATGACGAAACGATCTTATATCTAAAGGTTCCATGAAATGCCTACGATAGTATATTGACATGGTTTCATAAAATAAAATATGGATTTAGCATGTATGGATATCCCAAGTCAGTATAGGTAATGACTATTCTATAGGATTTTAAATACAATTGCATGAAAACTTATGTATATATACATATATATATGAAATAAACATTTTTATTCAAAATATACATGATATAAGTATACATATATGAACACAAGATATGGGAATATATATATATATGATATAAGTATGTAATACAAAAAGAATCGAGCGCATCATAACACCGATATATGAATAATAAAGAGACAAACATAATATAGTCATATTTCTACATGAAATATGGCATATATTTATAAAAAATAGAAACCCTAGTTTTGTAAAGTTTCAGCTTTATGATTACGGAGGCGTAAGAAACAATGATGTTCCCACACGTAAATAGTAACTCCGGACATACTCGTATGCCAGACCAAAAATCGTGCAATTCTGAGAAGATTTCAAATGGATCTTGCCTCGAGACGCTCTTGAAATATTATATATATTCTATCTTTTATGTATATATGTATATATATATGAGTATGGAAACTTACGAAAGTTTTGGATTTGATTGCTAGGGCTTCAAATTGTGAATAATATAAGAACCCAAGACTCTGATTTACATGATATGTTCTACGTTAAAGGTTATATGGACATATTACATCTCTTTCCATGTATAATATGTCCATGTCTTACATACTCGCACATTGCTGTCAGAACCGACCCTCTTCTTGGAGCCGCGTTTACATGCCGGGTTATACGGTCCGGATAGAAGATGTTCAGCGAAGTTAGCAAGCTCCACTTGGCCCTGAGCGTAGCCGTATACACGTGCGGAATTCCCGATGCTCGCGCCTTCAGAGAGAAAACGGTCATGGGTAAGCGGTACAGATGTCCGTTTGACCTCATAATATACCGTTGGAAAGGTATTTCAAAGGGCTTTTATAACTATAAATACGTTGTCGGAGCAAATTCCTAAAGAATATTTCGGGTTTTGGTCATGTATTTGACTTAGAGAAAAAAAAAATTTACTCACTGAATAAAAGTAGAGGGTTCCAACTTTGCTTTGCCCAAAGATCAAGATTGGGGTGTGACATAAAACACACTTTAAAAAGCAATGATGATGACAACTAATATTGGTTTCATTATGATATCATCTTATTGAAATTCGCGAATAGTAAGGTGGTCGAGGTGGAGGTGGCTAACGGTATGGTCGGTGGCGGAGCCAGAAATTCCGTCAAGGGTGTTCAAACTTTAAAGTAGTCGATATAATTTTTTGCGTTGAGGGTGTGTTTGGTATGGAGGAAAATGTTTTTCAAAAAAATGTGTTCTTGGAAAATAAGTGATTTTCTACTTATTTTCTTATGTTTGGTCGGGTAGTGGAAAAAATAAGTGAAATTCTTACTTACTTTCTCATGTTCGGTTGATTGGTAGAAAACATTTTTCGGAAAATACCACTCATGCCCCACCACCCCCATACCACACTAAACCCCACACCCACACCCCACCACCCACCTCAAGCACCCAACCATCACCCCTACCCCACACCACCACCAAAACCAACCCCACCCCACCCCACACCACTGCTGTATCCAACCCTCCCACCCACCCACCCACCCTCTCCCAAATTTTCTATTTCATATATTTTATTTTATAAAAAATGGAAAAAAATTTCTTCTCCACCCAACCACCACCCATCCCCCAACTACAACCCACCCCCACACCAAATTTAACCACGCAAACTTTCCATTTTTATAATATTTTTATAAAGGTAAAATTAAATATGAAGTAGAAAATTTATGAGGGGGAGTGTTGTAGAAAATCAACAAAGATTTTTTTTTTTTTTTCAAAACTTTAGTAGGGGGGAGAGGGGGGGAGAGAGAGAGTTGTCGCAAAAAAAAAACTTATCAATTTTTTTTTTTAAAAAAAAGGTTTTCTTTTTGGGAAGGGGGATGTAAAAAACCAAACAAAAAAAACTTTTTAAAACTTCTTTTTTTTTAGAAAAAAATAGTATTTTTTGGTTTGGGGTGGGGGTGGTGGTAGGTGGGTGGTGGTACCCAAAAAAATTCTAGGGTGGGTGGTGGGGGGGTGGGGGTAGTGGGCGTGGGTGGTGGTCGGGTGGGGGAGGTGCGCGGAGTTGTTAGGGTTTGGTGGTTTGGGGTGGTAGGGTGGTTGGTGTAGACACGTAATTTTGGCCCTCCCCGTGTGTTTCACCTTATAGTTTTTAAACATTTCTTTTAATTTTAATTTTTGACATGTCGATGTTATTATATTTTATTTAGTAAGCTTATTCGCGAAAATCAAAAAGAACAAAAAAATATTTACTATTTTTAGAGTATAAATTTTTATATTTTTTAAAAAAAAAAAGAAAGTTACAAAAATATGTATTTCTTTTAGAATTTAATTTATCTAGCTTGTTATTTTTTGTTAAATATTATATTTTTCTCTATCTAGAAATAGTTGTCAGTATTTCTCATTTTACAATCAAATAAAAGGTAAATGAAAAAAAACACATGACAAAAGTGAATTTTTTTAAACGAAGGGAATCTTTTCTATTGAATACATATACACATCACACCAAAAGACAAAAGAAGGAGAAACAGATTTTGCAAAAAAGGTGAAGGAACACGTGATTGAGGGGGAATTTGTTATTAGGGCGGGCCCACTCTTATTTTGGCGTTTGGTTTTGTTTTCCACGAATATATAATACACACACACAAGACAAGACACGAGAAAAGGGGGGGATATATCATATTCAGCCGAAAGCACCATCATCAGCCGTAACAAAAACACACTCATCCTGATAAACACCTAAAAACAATTAGCCTAGCTCAATAAAAAGAAAGTTTTCCAGTTTTGTTTACCCTCTCCCTCACGTATAACTTCAACTTTCATGGATGAGACTTAGAAGGGAGCTAATACTCTACAATGGCAGTTAAATAGTCGAAACTTTAGGAGCAGCTACTCTTTTCATTCCAAACACAAGCTGAAGCTCCATCTTTAAATCCACAAAACAAGCTGTCGCAAACACCCGTTAACCAGCCATGAAAGCTACCATTTTTGCTCCATCATAGTTAAACTTTCATTCTTCTAAAAACTCCATAACCACCCTCCTTTCAACCATCACTTAAGCTCCATTAAAATGCAGTCCATTAACCATCAGTAAGCCACCTTCTTTGAGGTTCCAAGTCGGGCAGGTTCCAGTCACGGTCCATGGTTCCCGAGTGACTCAGTCGTCTTTTACTGTCGCGGATTTCTGACTTTGTTCGTAGCTATGTATTGAAAATCTTGGCTTAATAAAGGTCCACATCGTTCCCTCATTTCATTTGTTTTACGTGTCTTTATATCCATGTTTACTCCTTTAAATTAATTGAAGTCCATGTAGCCAAACTGTTTGATTAAGTTTTGTCTTCTTGTGTGTTCACTGTTTAATGTTTCTTTAATAGAATTTGGGTTGATAATGAATAAACTAAGTTTCTAGCTTTGGTGTGTATTCGGAAATATAGCAGGATTTACATTAGTATGTGCTCATCTCTTTATTTAATTTTTCTTTCCTCAATTATGTACTTTTATAGGGAAAGCAATGCATTTTTAATTAAATCAAATCTACTGCAGTATGTTTAAATTAGTTTAAGTTACATTCGACTTGGCATCTTTGAAGTGGTATGTTGCGCTAACTATACAATTAGCTTAGATCGTGGGACATTGATTAAAATATCTTTCAGGCCTAGACCGTTGTTTAAGGCCCAATCGATTAATCAGTAGTGTGAGATGAGCGGCCCAATCGATTAATCAGTAGTGTGAGATGAGCGTGATGAGATGCGAATTATTTCAAATCTACCATTGAAAAGAAAAGAGTGGAAAAATCAATTGTAAGAGAGCGATATGGGTTGCGAATTTATTCAAAACCCGTTGTCAAAAGAGTGAAGATTAACATAATACTAAGTCTCGGATTTTAGAGACAAATAATTGTCTTTAACGCTAGATGAGCTTTAGGCACGTTTCAAGACGTTTGTTTCGATTAAGAATGCGGTTACGCATCTTATTTCGAGACGTTTTTAACTCAAGGATGCGTTGCTACGCACCTTGGCCGAACTCGTTTTAATAATTAATTTTGTTTCGAATAAGAACGCAACTTATGCATCTTACTTTAAGACGCTTAAAAGATTCGTAATGCGGTTACGCATCCGAGTTAAAAAATAATAAAGGATTTAAAAATAAAAGTTCAACAATAAAAGTACGAGCAAATCAAGCGCTCGTATACATAATATATCCAAAGATTAGTTTAAGCTAAGTATAAGTCGATAAAGCGACCGTGCTGTAACCACGGGACTCGGGGAATGCCTAACACCTTCTCCCCGTCAACGGGAATTCCTTACCCGGTCTTCGTTTTCACGGACCATAATAAAAGAGTCGTTTCCGATTAGAGATTCATAAGGTGAGAACAACACCAAAACTCAATTCCAGTGGCGACTGTAAAATAAAATCCTTTTCAAACCGTCACTTCAAATGGAAAAACCCTTTAATAAATAAGACCCGTGCGCTCATCGCTCGGGGCGCCAAAAAAAGGGGTGTGACAGTTGGTGAAATCCTAATCGTGGACTTGTTTTCCCTACTTTGATTAGAGAAGTCATTTTCCTCATTTTTAAGGAACTTATTTTCCTAAAAAGAATGTTTTCCAAAAATTTTGAACAAATGAACATGAGAAAATTAGAAAACATTTTTCTTCATACCGAACACACCCTGAATGTTTGGTCCGAAAATTTTAAATCAAACAACGTAGTCAAACCTCTCTATGGCAGCATTTGTCCGAAAATTTCATGACTGCTATAGTGAGGTGTTGTTATGTATGTATATTGACAATTGATGTTTAGATCTCATTTAGCTGTTATAAATAAAAGTACGCAAAAAATCAGTTGTCTGTATTTTTTACGTTATAAACGAAACCAAAATACTTGTTCATTTTAAAATCTCAATCGAGTTTCATATTTCATTAATTGAAAATTGAAAAGACAAATAAATTACTTAGAAATCCGTACCTATTTGTACCATAATAATAAATAATTAAAATCTAAGGACCATATGTATTCAAAATTAACTGAAAATTTAAATAATATAAGTTTGACGTAAGAATTCTATAATTGTATGTTGTTTCATAAATTCCAATCTATTCATGATAATATAACGCTTGAACTGTCGAAGATTTTTATTCATACTTTCAACAAAATGGAATTCAATAGCTTTCCCTTGAAGGCTGTCTAAGAGCTTAGTAGTATAATTGAGGATTTTTAGATATTTGTAGTTGAAAATTTACTATGTGCATGACATTAATGATGATTATCATAAGTATTTTAATATTTTACTTTTGTAGATAATATATTTCTATAAAATATTATAATACAATATTTGAGTATGGTTGTTATAGAGATTTCTACAAAATATTATAATATAATATTTGAGTATGACTGTTATAGAGAGGTAATTTTACAAAGAATGTACTGGTATAATGAATGCCACTACTGTTATAGATAGAATGTTGTTATAGAGAAGTAAAATATAACATGAAAAATCGATTCCAAAGAAAATCAAAGCCGTTATAGTGAAACGTTGTTATAACGAATTGCAATTAAATAGAGAGGTTTGACCGTATTTAGCTAAGCCATACAAATATTTTAATAGAACTACTATTTTATAAAAGCAAAATTAAATACATAAAAATGACAACAAAAAAATTTCTACTCATAAAGATTTAAAATAATTTATCACAATTATGACCGAAGAGTAGAACTCTAGAGCTTTTTTGTTAAAGAATTTTTTTACAACTTAACTTTAAAACTTTAAGATTTGCTTAGTAAAAAAAATATTAAAGACTATTTGTTGGTTTCTACATAACTTTAAAGAGAGAAGAATTTTTGAAATTTTTAGGTTATCAATTTTTGAAAATAGAGAGGAATAAATCCATCGTGTTTTCAAATGACGAAGCTACTCTCAGATCAACCCGCGCCTCTAAGAAGATGCTAAACACCCTAGACCGCTCGGGGTCCTTACCGTGTCAAGGGTGTATCAAACTGTATATACCCTACATATAAAATGGTATTTTACTTATATACACGTATAATTTTCCGCAAAGGGTATTCGACGAACACCCGGTGTCGTAGCTCCACCCCCGAGTATGGTTATGCAATAATAGTTGGTGGTAGTTATGCGAAGGTGGCTGCGGTTATGGTTGCATGCGGGCATCGGTGATGGCCGATGCGGAGGGAGTCGGGATACGTGGTTGTACAACAAAGCGGTGATACTTCGGAACTTGCGTGAAACTCCGAAGCAACGAAGGTCATTTGTGATGGTACTACCGGTGGTGGGAGGTAGTTGTTGTTGGCGGTGGTGGGTGAAGATTTAGGGGAATCAACGGGCAGGTTAAATTGAATTTGGTCGATCGATCAATAAATATATTGGTCATTGACCGTTCAAAGGTTACTCGTCGGTATTTATTCGGGTCCATATGGGCTAAATAATAGGAGTCATACCTAATTGGTCCAAACTCTAACAAAGTTTTAATTTCTTTTCTTAAATTTGTTGAATTACCAAACATAATTAATAAGAATTTTTTTTTAATTATGAATATATTTAATATATCAAACAAAAAGATCTACTTTTTGAGAAAAATAGTTTTGACTCATTTTTTATGGTTAATTTAGACTACAAATTTAGTTAATTAAATCTCTGTAGTGACTTTTTAAATCAAATCGTTACATAAAGAATTAAAATAAAAGAGGGCAAACGTAATCTCAAAATATGAGGGAGGCTAATATTATGAGCTCAAAGCTGAAACAAGGTCTTTAAATTGTCTTTCTTTTTTTTTGTAAATAAAGACTTCTAATTATCAAAGTAGTGCATGTACAAGTTGGATCACTTGGAAAGAGGGCCCCAAGTTGATCTACATGGTAAGCCTCATAACAACCAGCTATCCTATAGACAAAAGAGCAAAATTACAGCTTCATGGATATATTTGAAAATCTTGATTAACATTTAGGATGCTTGAGTTGGGACATAGTTTAGAACCCTCTCTACCTTTGTTATAGTATGACTGCTTTGTTCCATAAGCCTATGTTCATCACATTGTCCTATACTCTTTTTCTCCTGAGGTACCATATATATTGAAAAACAATAAGTAGTCCAAATGTTCAAAATCTAACAACAAACTTGTTATTCAAGGGTGACCAAATCTTTATCTTTACTTATAGCCTGTTTGGCCAAGCTTATTTTTCCCCTAAAAGTACTTATTTTTTCAATAAGTGCTTATTTTAAAAAAAGTGAGGTGTGTTTGGGCTGCTTTTGGGAGAAAAAGGTTTTAGTGAAGAAAGCAGTAATAGCTTTTCGTGTTTCAAAAAAATAAATTTTTTACCAAAAAGCACTTTTTTGAAAAGTACTTTTGAGAAAAATACACATAGAAGCACTTTTTAAAAGCTCTACCAAATACTAATTGTCGTCAAAAGTACTTTTTAAATTAATTGCCAAACACAAATCAAGTGCTTTTAAACGCATTTTTTGAAAAGTACTTTTGAAAAATACTTTTTTCAAAAGTGCTTTAAAAATAAGTTCGTTTTTAAAGTTTCGCTAAACAAAGCCATTAATTATCTAAGGGATGATTGGTGTATGTTATCATTAATCATTAATCCTACTAATTTAACTAACCTTTCCTTTTTTCTATGAATACAGGTAGAAATGAAGGAGAACACAAACTCAAGTTAGCAAGGCAAACACCTCGTGTCTAGTTTAAGACTCAAACACTTTCAAAATTGGGGAAATTTCAATAATGTACAAGTATATAGTTACATTCACGTATCCATATTTTTAATTTACATCCGCATAGCCGGGCGTGGAGCCACACTATGCCGAGGGTGTTCATCCGATCCCCAAGGAAAAAAATACTATTTTTACAAGCGTTAAAATTATTTTTTATGTATATATATAGACGCGAACCCCCCAGCTTCTTCGTATGTTTACTTTTTTTTATATTTCGACCCCCTCGATTTTAAATCCCGCTCCGATACTCACGCATAGCCGTCATTCACGCGTATACAACATTATACAACAATATACAACTTTATTCACATATTGTAGACAACGTATCATCCGTATAAAAACAGATAATAACGTATGTATATACGTTTATACACACGTTACACCGATATACAATAAGTATACAAACATATACACGAGAGAAAGCTTATACACACTTCTGCTATCATAAAAATTGTATAATAAATGTGGATTCGGATAGCAGCATCCGGCGCCGGCGACCTTCCTATGATCTAAAATGTGGCAAGATTGGTGACCTGTGACGAAGGAGACGACCGGCTAATGCAGGTGTAAGAAAAGTAACATGGCTAATTCGGGTAAATATTTTCGGAAATTATCATACGTTGTTATTTTTCCTTTTAAAAAAATCATATAGTAATTAAGGATGAACTATCCTTAGGAGCGTAGCTTAATATTACCGGGATTATTTGAACTCGATACTTTCTATGCGAAGATAATTTTAATGGAGAAAAACCTTACTAAAATTAAAAGAATAATAAATACGAACTCGTAACTTTAAAAATACAATAAACTCAATGCTATCCTTAATGTGCCTCCGACTGTCATTCTTTACAAAGTGACATAAAAGGATAATTTCATCTCCTATGAATTTCAGCTTATAAAAGGATAATTTCTCATATCTCCTATGAATTTCAGCTTGTAGCACATATGCATCAACTTTTAGTTTCAAATATTATAAAAACTTTTCATATGTGCTAGTTAATGTAGAAGAAACATTATGTGACTTAAACACAGACAAGTTTATCCCTTATACGTTACTTATGTTTTCTCTCCGGACATGGTCAAAAGTTATCCTTGTACTTTACAAAATTGAATAATTTCGTCCTCAGTTAAATTTTTGGTCTAACATTACCCCTGCCTATGGGTGTTTATGATTCGATTATCCTTTAAAAGATGACCAAATCAACTTGGTCGGTTTTTTCAAACGTTAATCAAATCAAATCAATTAAGTCGATTTTTCATTGCTTCGATTTTTCTCAAGCTTTTATCGGTTTTCGATTTTTTATTGATTTTTATTTAAATATATGACAATATACGTCCAAACACATATTAAATTGGCTATCTTCTAGCATAACATTACCAAATCAATTACTCCCATTTGAGAAAAGAAAGAAATATAAACCTAATCAAGTTATATATGTACTTTCTTCAAAATTTGTATGCATCATCTAAGAATTTAGCCCTTTTCAAGGAACATAAAAAAATCTTACAATTATTTTGTTTTTGTGCAATAAATTAAAGATCTCGCTAGATATCGGTATACACCAAGATATCTTGATGAATTATTAAAGGACTCAAAACAAGTTATTTTGAGTAAGAAATAGATTTTTAGAATTATCAAAACGAAAATCACAAATCAAATTAAAAAGTAAATACAAAATTGGATTACTATAAAGGCAAAGCATAGGTTATGAATCAAGAATGCAAAAAAAAAAAAAAAAAATATATATATATATATATATATATATATATATATATATAATTTTTAGATAGATATTTAAATTGTCGGTTTGATTCGATTATTTTTAAAAAAAGAAAAAGAAAAAATCAAATCAAATTTTTGTTAGTTTATAAATGAAAAACCAAATTAAATCAAACAACCCTGCCATTGGAAAGCAATCTTGTTTTTCTCTTTGACACCTACTGGAGCTCCAATTTGAGGACAGTTTTAAACTATAACCAAAAGATAAAGAGTAAAACGTACCCATTTTTCGTAAAGAAATTGGATACGTGATGTTCATCCATTTCACTCTGGAAACTCCGTTAATAATCAGGACAAATACAAGGCGATATTACAAGAGCTTGAATGGACAAAAAGTAAAACGTGTGGCAAAATTGAGTAACATTAAATAACACAAAGGAAATTTTGAACATTTTCCCTTTCTTCTCTTTGGTTTTAACTTTTACCAGAGGTGAAATTTTATTACTGCAGAAAATAGACTGAAAGGGGTTCTTAGCTCAGTGGTAGAGCATTTGACTACAGATCGAATTACCTGGCTCGAACTCAACCAGAGTTCTTCGACTTCATGGCCCAATGGATAAGGCGCTGGTCTACGAAACCAGAGATTCTGGGTTCAATCCCCAGTGAAGTCGTTTCCTTTTTCTTAATTCTTTTTTAAACTATTCTCTTTCCCTCTTGAGGCGGAGTGCCGCACTGCTCAAGGCTCGAGATTCTAATTCGTTTACTTTTGCCTCTAAATTAACAATTTATACATATTCAATGAATTTTTCAAGACAAATATGTATTGACAAAAGTTTATCAGTTCGGCCGAACCCCAAGATAATATGCTAGCTCCACCCCTGCCTCTGCATCCCTTTTATCCACATATGAACTTTTCATGTTCCATGATTATGATTCATGAGAATCAATTAATCAAGATGCACAATATAAAGCTGACCATTTGAAAACTTCATATTCCGTTTAGAAGTTGCTACCAAACTGTTTTTCAAAAAAATGATAAGTGCATCTGTAATTCTAGGTAAAAAGTCGGTTTCTTAAAAATTTGGACCTAATTTCTAGACAGAAATAAAATATAAGATGATTGATTAAGATTAAGAGGATATAATCTCTCTTAGCACGAGAACGGATATCTAGTTGATATTGGAGTATATTTCTTTTGTATTTTGCTTTAAGGGATACTGTTATTATTTTGAACTCGAATGAATTTTTCTCTAACAAGAACTTTTGATAGTTTTTTGATGATTCTAGATATGGTAAACACCCCAATTTGTAATGTTATTTTACATACATAGTTCCTCATTATGTAAATTTTATTTAAGATTCCTACAAAAATCTCGGAAGTTGTTACGTGTGTTTTATTTGTTAAATTGATGTTTCTTTCTATGAGTCCTGAGCTGCGCGTATAAAAATACACAGATAAAACCAAAAGGCAAAAAGTACAAAATTTATGATAATTAAAGGGTATAACGTGCATCACCCCCACGTTATACCCCTTTTTTTTAAATTGTCGACCTTGAAGCCGTAAAAAAAAAAAAATTTTTTTAATAAACGGAACCCCTCCACGTTTTACAAATTATATTTGTAAAACGTGGGGGCCCCCGTTTTGAAACTTAATTTGTAAAACGTGGAGGGATCCCGTTTTACAAACAAAATTTTGAAAAACGTGGACCCCCCCCCGTTTTACAAACAAAATTTTTGAAAAAACGTGGATCCCCCGGTTTTACAAACAAAATTTTCCCCCCCTAAGGGTTTAGGGTTTAATTTGAAAAGACGTTGTTTTATTTAAACTTTTGGTTTATTTTTTTAAAAAAAAAATTTATTGTTTTTTTAATTTTTTAAAAGCATATAGTTAATTTTAGTGAAAAATTAAAAAAAATTTTTTTAATACGAAGAAAAATTAAAATATATTTAAGTAAAAAAAAAAAAAAAAAAATATAAAGTTAAATAAACGTAACATTAAAAATTAATAAATGTTAAATTACATGATAACTAAAAAGCAAGGTTTTTTTTATTTTTTAAAAATTTTGATTTAAACGTGTTATTTTTTTTAAACAAGACATAACTTTATTTTTTTAATATAAATCTAAGTCTAAAAAAAATAAGGGAAAAAATATTGAAAGTTGGGCAAACTTTAAGGAAAATTAATAACTTTGCGCTTGGACATCCGTTTTTACGCTTTTTTTTTTTTAACTTGCGTATTTTTTGAGATTCTAAAGCCGAAAAATTTCGGGTTTTTTCCCGGGCCATTTTTAAAAAAAACCTTTTATCCCCTTAATTTCAATTTTCTCCCAAATTTTAAAAATTTTTAGTTTTAATTCTTTAAAATGATGATATGAAAAGATTTTAAAATTTAAAAAAAAAGGGTAATGGGGGTGAATGTCAATTTCACTTTTGGGTTTTAATTTTTTTTAAAAAAAGGACTAATTTTCTCGACATAAAGTTGACTAAAAAAAAACCTTACAGGTTTTAAACACCACGTTTTTTCAAAAAAAATTTAATTATTGAAATTAACTATATGCTTTAAAAATGGAAAAAACAATAATTTTTTTTTTTAAAAAAAAAAAAAGCGAAAACGGTTAAACCTTTTAGACCATCTTTTCCCCTTTACAACTGGTTTTTTACCTTATATTTTTTAACTTAGATTTATATTCAAAATAAAAGGTTTTTTGGGTTTAAAAAAAAATAACACGTTTTTAAAACAAAATCTTAAAAAATAAAAAAATGTCTTGTGGTTTTAAAAATTATCATGTAATTTAACATTTATTAATAAGTTAATTTTTTTATTTTTATATTTTATTTTTTATTTTTGCTTCCAAAATATAACACATATTTAATTATTGCATGTATTAAAATATTTATTTAGGTTTTCCAAAATTAACTATATCTTTAAAAATTAAAAAAAAAACAATAAAATTTTTTTTTTTAAAAACATAGCCCAAATATTTTAAATAGAGGCAACGTCTCTAAAAATTTAAAACCCCAAAATGAGAA
>NC_081349.1:28661959-28754979 GCF_029784015.1 Lycium ferocissimum | reverse complement strand
GGTCAAACCCTCTGCAAAAGTCGAAAATTTCATTTTCCTATAGTGAGGGTTGTTAGTATGTATATTGACAATTGATGTTTAGATCTCATTTATTTAATATAAATAAAAGTCGCAAAAAATGGTTGTCTTGTATTTTTACGTTATAAACGAAACCAAAATACTTGTTCATTTTAAAATCTCAATCGAGTTTCATATTTCATTAATTGAAAATTGAAAAGACAAATAAATTACTTAGAAATCAAATACCTATTTGTACCATAATAATAAATAATTAAAATCTAAGGACCATATGTATTCAAAATTAGCCCAAGAAAATTTAAATAATATAAGTTTGTAATAAGAATTCTATAATTGTATGTTGTTTCATAAATTCCAATCTATTCATGATAATATAACGCTTGCTTGTGAAGATTTTTATTCATCTTTAAACAAAATGGAATTCAATGTTTCGCCAGAAAGGTACATGTCTAAGAGCTTAGTAGTATAATTGAGGATTTTTAGATATTTGTAGTTGAAAATTTACTATGTGCATGACATTAATGATGATTATCATAAGTATTTTAATATTTTACTTTTGTAGATAATATATTTACATAAAATATTATAATACAATATTTGAGTATGGTTGTTATAGAGATTTCTACAAAATATTATAATATAATATTTGATGTATTGTTATATAGAGGTAATTTTACAAAGAATGTCTTGTGGTATAATGAATGCCACTACTGTTATAGATAGAATGTTGTTATAGAGAAGTAAAATATAACATGAAAAATCGATTCCAAAGAAAATCAGGCTGTTATAGTGAAATGTTGTTATAACGAATGGCAATTATAGAGAGGTTTGACTGTATTTAGCTAAACCATACAAATAGTTTAATAGAACTACTATTTTATAAAGCAAAACTAACATAAAAATGACAACAAAAAAATTTCTACTCATAAAGATTTAAATAATTTATCACAATTATGACTGAAGAGTAGAACTCTAGAGCTTTTTGTTAAAGAATTTTTTTTACAACTTAACTTTAAAACTTTAAGATTTGCTTAGTAAAAAAAATATTAAAGACTATTTGTTGGTTTCTACATAACTTTAAAGAGAGAGGAATTTTTGAAATTTTTAGGTTATCAATTTTTGAAAATAGAGAGGAATAAAATCCATCGTGTTTCGGCCACGAAGCTATCCTAGAATCGAACCCGCGCTCTGAAGATGCTAAACACCTAGGCTGTGGTGCGGCTCTCGATGCGTGTCAAGGGTGTTCAAACTGGTATATACCCTTACATAAAATGGTATTTTACTTATATACACGGTATAATTTTCCGGCAAAGGGTATTCGGATGAACACCCTTGGCAGGCTGTAGCTCCACCCCTGAGTATGGTTATGCAATAATAGTTGGTGGTAGTTATGCGAAGGTGGTCAGTGGTTATGGTTGCATGCGTTACTGGTGATGGCTGATGGTGGAGGGAGTTGGACATGGTGGTTGGACATGGTGGTTGTACAGTCAAAGCTAGTGATACGGGAACTTGGTGAAACCTGACAATGAAGGTCATTTGTGATGGTACTACTGGGTGGTGGAGGTAGTTGTTGTTGGTGGTGGTGGGTGAAGATTTAGGGGAATCAATGGGCAGGTTAAATTGAATTTGGTCGACTGATCAATAAATAGGTTGGTCATTGACGGTTCAAAGGTTACTTGGTTGAGATGATTTGGGTCCATATGGGCTAAATAATAGGAGTCATACCTAATTGGTCCAAACTCTAACAAAGTTTTAATTTCTTTTCTTAAATTTGTTGAATTACCAAACATAATTAATAAGAATTTTTTTTTAATTATGAATATATTTAATATATCAAACAAAAAGATCTACTTTTTGAGAAAAAATAGTTTTGACTCATTTTTTATGGGTTAATTTAGACTACAAATTTAGTTAATTAAATTGTAGTGACTTTTTAAATCAATCGTTACATAAAGAATTAAAATAAAAGAGGCAAACGTAATCTCAAAATATGAGGGAGGCTAATATTATGAGCTCAAAGCTGAAACAAGGTCTTTAAATTGTCTTTCTTTTTTTTTGGTAAATAAAGACTTCTAATTATCAAAGTAGTGCATGTACAAGTTGGATCACTTGGAAAGAGGGCCCCAAGTTGATCTACATGGTAAGCCTCATAACAACCAGCTATCCTATAGACAAAAGAGCAAAATTACAGCTTCATGGATATATTTGAAAATCTTGATTAACATTTAGGATGCTTGAGTTGGGACATAGTTTAGAACCCCTCTACCTTTGTTATAGTATGACTGCTTTGTTCCATAAGCCTATGTTCATCACATTGTCCTATACTCTTTTTCTCCTGAGGTACCATATATATTGAAAAACAATAAGTAGTCCAAATGTTCAAAATCTAACAACAAACTTGTTATTCAAGGGTGACCAAATCTTTATCTTTACTTAATTATCTAAGGGATGATTGGTGTATGTTATCATTAATCATGAATCCTACTCAATTTAACTAACCTTCCTTTTTTCTATGAATACAGGTAGAAATGAAGGAGAACACAAACTCAAGTTAGCAAGGCAAACACCTCGTGTCTAGTTTAAGACTCAAAACACTTTCAAAATTGGGGAAATTTCAATAATGTACAAGCATATAAAGTTACATTCACGTATCCATATTTTTAATTTACATCCGCATAGCCAGTGGCGGAGCCACACTATGCCGAGGGTGTTCATCCGAACCCCCTCGGCGGAAAAAAATACTATTTTTACAAGGTTAAAATTATTTTTTATGTATATATAGTAGACGTTGAACCCCCTTAGGCTTCTTCGTATGTTTACTTTTTTATATTTTGACCCCCCTCGATGGAAATCCTGGCTCCGCCACTACGCATAGCCAGTTATTCACGGTATACAACATTATACAACAATATACAACTTTATTCACATATTGTAGACAACGTATCAACCTTGTATAAAAGTGTATAATAATGTATAAGAGGTGTTTATACACACGTTTACACTGATATACAATAGTATACAAACATATACGAGAGGTGTTTATACACACTTCTACATTGTATAAAATTGTATAATAATGTGGATCTGGATAGCAAGATCCGGCGCCGGCGACCTCTCCGGCGGATCTAAATGGCAAGATTGGTGACCCAGGATGAAGGAGACGACCGGCTAATGCAGGTAAGAAAAGTAACATGGGCTAATCTGGGTAAATATTTTCTTGAAATTATCATACAGTGTTATTTTCCCTTTTAAAAAAATCATATAGTAATTAAGGATGAACTATCCTTAGGAGCGTAGCTTAATATTACTGGGATTATTTGAACTCGATACTTTCTATGCGAAGCATAATTTTATGAGTAAAACCTTACTAAAATTAAAAGAAATAATAAATATGAACTCGTAACTTTAAAAATACAATAAACTCAATGCTATCCTGAATGTGCCTCTGACTGTCATTCTTTACAAAGTGACATAAAAGGATAATTTCTCATATCTCCTATGAATTTCAGCTTATAAAAGGATAATTTCTCATATCTCCTATGAATTTCAGCTTGTAGCACATATGCATCAACTTTTAGTTTCAAATATTATAAAAACTTTTCATATTTGCTAGTTAATGTAGAAGAAACATTATGTGACTTAAACACAGACAAGTTTATCCCTTATACGTTACTTATGTTTTCTTCTCCGGACATGGTCAAAAGTTATCCTTGTACTTTACAAAATTGAATAATTTCGTCCTCAGTTAAATTTTTGGTCTAACATTACCCCTGCCTATGGGTGTTTATGATTCGATTATCCTTTAAAAGATGACCAAATCAACTTGGTCGGTTTTTCAAATGTTAGAATCAAATCAAATCAATTAAGTCGATTTTTCATTGCTTCGATTTTTCTCAGTTTTATCGGGTTTTCGATTTTTTATTGATTTTTATTTAAATATATGACAATATACGTCCAAACACATATTAAATTGGCTATCTTCTAGCATAACATTACCAAATCAATTACTCCCATTTGAGAAAAGAAAGAAATATAAACCTAATCAAGTTATATATGTACTTTCTTCAAAAATTTGTATGCATCATCTAAGAATTTAGCCCTTTTCAAGGAACATAAAAAAAAAATTCTTACAATTATTTTGTTTTTGTGCAATAAATTAAAGATCTCGTTGTGATATCAGATACACCAAGATATCTTGATGAATTATTAAAGGACTCAAAACAAGTTATTTTGAGTAAGAAATAGATTTTTAGAATTATCAAAACGAAAATCACAAATCAAATTAAAAAGTAAATACAAAATTGGATTACTATAAAGGCAAAGCATAGGTTATGAATCAAGAATGCAAAAAAAAAAAAAAAAAAAAAAAAAAAATAATATATATATATATATATATATATATATATAATTTTTAGATAGATATTTAAATTGTCGGTTTGATTCGATTATTTTTAAAAAAAGAAAAAGAAAAATCAAATCAAATTTTGTTAGTTTATAAAATGAAAAACCAAAATTAAATCAAACAACCCTGCCATTGGAAAGCAATCTTGTTTTTCTCTTTGACACCTACTGGAGCTCCAATTTGAGGACAGTTTTAAACTATAACCAAAAGATAAAGAGTAAAACGTACCCATTTTTTGTAAAGAAATTGGATACGTGATGTTTGTAAACACCTAATTTTTGACCAAACATAAATTTTTACATCATTTTTAGCGTTTAAATATTTCTTTTAGGTTTAATTAAATATTTTAATTTTTATTTCATTTTTAGTAAGTCTTACTTTTAAAATTTGAAAACTACAAAAATAGAGTCACATTTTAGGATAAGTTTCGTCATTTATTTTTCAGGAAAAAAAAAGAGGAAGATAATTTACAAAAATATGTTTTCTTCTAATTTATGATTTGATAAATAAGCTAAAGATTTAATTATCTTCTTAGTTATATTTATTTTAGTATAGCTATTTAAATTCTGCTATATTTATTATCTAAATTTTTTTTTTCTAATTTTCATGTCTTTATATTTTTCATGTTTTATCTTCTTTTTTTTTTGTTTTTTTTTTTTTGTTTTTAAAAAGGGCTAAAAATCCTAACTACCCATAATAAAACCTACTCGTCCCCCCACCTTATTCCACAACCAGCAACCTTATACCCCTCCTAAAAATTCTCAGCAAACAACAATACCCACTTCCTCACGTCATTAAACCCCAACCTTAAGCTACCTAAAGCAAACCTAAATCTCCCATGCACGTCCCAACACTCCCACGTTTTACTTTTCTGTTTTACCTCGACCAACCCAATCTTAATCCCTATCCCTTAAACCCCTCAACCATAATTATCCCTTAAACCCCTCAACCATAATTATTTCCCCGTCTCCTACTCCAACTCAAACTCTTCCACACACACATACTACCCTATATAAACACCCTACGTACATAATACAAACAGATCAGAAGCACTAGGAAGAAAAAAAAAAGAAACAGAGAAACAGTAGAAATAGAGCAAAACAGTGAGCAAAAAAAATATAGGGAGAAAAAAATACTTAGAGCAATTTAGGTGTTTCGGAAAGGTTTTATTCGAGTACGAGGTTTTCGTTTGAGGTTTTAAGATTAAAAGGTTTTATCGAGCTTCGTTTAGTCATCTAAGATCGCTGTTTTGATCTGCAGAGACATTTGAGGTTCAATTTCAATCTCATTCTCATTTATTAAATATATACATATGAAGTTATTTCTTTGTACGTGAATATGCATGTTGGTTTGCAACTGAGTGTCAAAACCCACCTTTACACTGTTAACTCTAAAATCTCTCAATTGCTTCATATAATTTATGTACAGTGTTTGGCATTTTTTTTGTATATTGAAATTATGAGGCACTTGTTGTGTTGATATGTTAATTTTTTCCACGTTTATTACTGTGGGGTGTGATGACGAAGTTTTTATTTTCAAATGTATCATTAATGGCAAAAGAGGGTATAATGGGATTTGGGACTAAATTTGTTTTGAATTCGCTAGTGGACCGAATAATTACTTAATTGGTTTTTTTTAGTTTTGTTTTTGTTTTTTTTAAAAAACATAAGAGATACTTGTATTGGTTTAGTTGACCCCACATTTGATAACTATGAAATGATTTAAGGACAGTAACGTTTTTTTTGTTTTTTAAAAAAAAAAAAGAAGAATTAGTACAAAAGATGAATGTTGATAAAGATTGAGATTTAGGTGAAGAATTAACTAGTGTAGGGATTCTTCGCTTTGTTTCGTAGTTTATCTAGGCTATCCATGAAAGTCATGTAGTTAAGAAATTAATAAAAATTAAAAAAAAAAAAAAAAGCAAAAAAAGAACAGCTGCTACTAAGCTTTGGGTCATTGGATTTCTTTTGGATGGTTTGTATGTATACGTTGATGCATCGTTACATACTTTTATCTGTAATCGTCATTAGCCATGCGTGGAGGGTTTGAACCAATTTGTACTTAAGTTTAATTTGCGATGGAACAATAATTGGCCTGATAATGTTGAACAAGGTGGTCCGTGGTATTGTCCTCTAAATACTTGGGGCCAACATCCATATTAAGGCCTAACTAAATTAATTATGATGAGTTTGAGCGAGATGGGATATGAATTTATTCAAGACCTATTGCAAACTCAAAAAGAAAAGAGTGGTAAAAACATTGGTAAGGGAGTGAGATAAGTTGCGAATTGACTTCAAACCCCGTTGTAAAAGAGTGGAAAAGGGACAAATAATCCTCGTGGTTTAAGCAAAGGCGAATAGGCTCAAAATTCTAGGTGCGATACACAAGTCAAGGACATAACTTTGACAGATGTGTGTGAATATAGTGTCGCAACTACGCGTCTAAAAATATAAGGTCAATAATATTTAAGCGAAGCATAGGCAAATAAGCACAATTTTATCCAAGAATAATTTAAGCCAAATATAAGTTAATAAAGCGACCATGCTAGAACCATGGGACTTGGGGAATGCCTAATACCTTCTCCCCGATCGTTTTAATTCCTAATCTTGTTTTCGCAGACCAATAATTAAAGAGTCAATTTTCCTTTTGATTAGGGATTCAATAAGGTGACTTGGAACAAAAAACTCAATTCCAAATAATTCCCGAATAAATAAAATAATCCCTTTTCAAAACGTCACTTTAATTGGAAAAACCCTTTTAAATAAAAAAGAAATCAAATTTATTTTTATTACGGAAAAAAAAGAGGGGTGTGACAATGTTCATCCATTTCATTCTGGAAACTCCGTTAATAATCAGGACAAATACAAGGCGATATTACAAGAGCTTGAATGGACAAAAAGTAAAACGTGTGGCAAAATTGAGCAACATTAAATAACACAAAGGCAAATCTTGAATATTTTCCTTTCTTCCCTTTGGTTTTAACTTTTAACAGAGGTGAAAATTTATTACTGCAGGAAATATGCAGAAAGGGGTCCTTAGCTCTGGTAGAGCATTTGGTCACAGATCAAGAGGTGGGTTCGAACGCAGAGGCGTCCTTTCGACTTCATGGCCCAATGGATTTTACCGGTCTATAAACCGCAGATTACGGGTTCGATCCCCAAAATAAAGTCGTTTCCTTTTTCTTAATTCTTTTTTAAACTATTCTCTTTTCGTTCTTAAATCGGAGCCGAGACTTAAAAAATAAAAACATTCGGGATTCTAATTCGCTTAAGTTTACTTATTCTAAATTAACAATTTATACATATTCAATAATTTTTCAAGATAAATATGGGTTTATTTTTTCTTGAGCTATATAACCCCAAGATAATATATCACCCTGCATCCTTTTATCCACATATGAACTTTTCATGTTCCATGATTATGATTCATGAGAATCAATTAATCAAGATGCACAATATAAAGCTGACCATTTGAAAACTTCATATTCCGTTTAGAAGTTGCTACCAAACTGTTTTTCAAAAAATGATAAGTGTTAATTCGTAATTCTAGGTAAAAAGTTTGCTTCTTAAAAATTTGGACCTAATTTCTAGACAGAAATAAAATATAAGATGATTGATTAAGATTAAGAGGATATAATCTCTCTTAGCACGAGAACGGATATCTAGTTGATATTGGAGTATATTTCTTTGTATTTTGCTTTAAGGGATACTGTTATTATTTTGGAACTCGAATGAATTTTTCTCTAACAAGAACGTTTTGATAGTTTTTTGATGATTCTAGATATGGTAAACACCCCAATTTGTAATGTTATTTTACATACATAGTTCCTCATTATGTAAATTTTATTTAAGATTCCTACAAAAATCTCAGAGTTGTTACGTGTGTTTTATTTGTTGAATTGATAAGCTTCTTTTCTATGATCCCTTCTCTTATTGATCGTTACATCTCAAGCGGTTTTATTTTTATGATGAATTACTGAACAAATCATCTTCCTATCAAGGTTAAGGAGTCAATCAAGCATTTCATCAGCATGATTGAATATTTGGTTCGAAATTGGCGCCATCCACCTTTTTGTATATTTTATATTTTATCTTACCACGAATTATTCTACTTGTCATCAATTGTTGTAGACTTGTAGTTTTTCTTGTAACTCGATGCATGCATGATTCTCGTATTTTGTCCTTTATACTTTTTAAAAACAAATGTTCTCTAGTAATTAATAGACCATACGTAATCGATCATATGACAGATAGATGAAGTGGTACGAAATTTGGTGCAATTTAATTGGTACATCCTTTTTGCATCTTCATTTCTGAATTTGCTTGGTGATATGATTCAATAACCCCATCATTATCATTATCTGATCCTCATCTATATGAAAAAAAAGTGAAGCACATGTCCCTGAACTATAGAATGAACATATTAAAGGACCACTTATAGCTGCAGCCAACACACACTTTTGCTCTCCCAACAGCATAATCAATTTAAAAGGAATCCACACTACAAGAAAGTACAAAAAAGGCAATAACTTTTTTGGCAATAAAAATAATATAGTTGTCAAAATTCAATATTTGACTACAACTTAATTTTATTATTGGCATTTATGTTTTAAAAGGCAGTTCTAGGACTCGCCTCGGGCCACGCCCCGGGGCAAGGCATTGGCAAAACGCCTCGGGGCTTAGTTATGTGAGGCTTACGCCCTAAGCGCCCAATTGTACGCCCTAAACACGCCTAACGCCCAACGCTCGGGGCTCGCCTAGGAGTTCTTACACAATTTATGTGTCAAATTGCTTAATTAACATTATTAGCCCTAATAATTCTTTATTAAATGAATGATGCTTAATAGTTTTGTTCATCTGTAGAAATAAAACGATTGATAGTAACTCAAATAATAAATCGTAGTATTGCATATTTAATATTTGCGAATACTGTGAGGGTGAATATCACTTAACATTTCTTTTAAAAATACATAGCCGAATTTTACTTCTTTAATTGTCATTGGTCTTCACGTATTTGTCATATGTCTCAAAATTATCATAGTTTATTATTTTTCTAATTGAAATTAATTTTATTTTTATTCATGAAGGAGTGATGTTTTAATTATAATATAATAAATTTTATTTATTATTTTCTTTCAGGGAGGTAAATTGCATAGTATGATTGTAGTATGCTTTAAGAAATTGTGATTCTTTAATTGTTTGAAAGTTAAGATGTTAGAGTTGGTTTGTATCTCACTATAAGTTTTAAATCATTGCATTAATTATACTTGTAAAATCATGTTAGAAGTTTTGTTTTCTATGAGCTTCTTTAATCATGTTTTTAATTTTTTAAAACTATTAATATATCTTTTTTATAATTTATGTGTTATTATACCATTTTACTACATTATAAATTAAAAATTAAAAGATCCATGGGGCTTACACCTTGCCCCGTACTAAGTAAAACGCCCGGCCTCACGCCCCCGCCTTTTAAAAACTGGTTGACATATATGATGAATTTTTTAAAAATGATTTTTTTTTTGTTGCCATAAGATTGATCGTTGTTGAAAAAGATTTTAATGAACAAAAAAAAAGTTATTCTGTGACGTCGTTATAATAACACATGGGAAAAATTTATGCAACAATAACAAAAAATATTATTATTAAAAAAGATTTTGACAACAATAACCCATGTATTTAACAACAAAAATATTTTCGTTGACAATATCTTCTTTCTTGGAGTGCCAAGTCTTGCTGACAATGAAATAATCAGGCAAATGGTCTCGAACACCTCAAATCACTAGACATTTCTCCTTTAAGATTGAATTCTTTTATACTAGTGGGCTGGTCACGCCGTGCTGTGCACGGGCCCAATATTTGAATATTCTTTGTTTATTAAATTGGAAAGCAATGTTAAAGATTGTATATTTGATATTCTCCATTCAAAAATCTATATAAATACATAAAAATCATTATTAATTAATACAACATTCGGTTGTTCTTTTTTGTTTTTCTATAATATATGTATAGTTATACGAAAAGCAAAAGGGGGAACAATAAACTCAAAGATAAGCCAAGCAATATGTGATAATTGGCTAGCATGTGTGAAATATGTATAATGTCAGCATATTTAATGTGAATTCAAAACGTATCTTTATTAGCTAATTTTAATTAATTCTAGAGTTACACATTTTACATTTTTTTTAAAATACAAAAATTTGCTTTTTGATTTGACTATGCAATTATTTTGTTTAATTTTAAGTGGGAAAATTGAGTAATTAACTCAAGTTGAACCTTAAAGAAAAAAAGAATATGAATAATCTTGAATGTTCTTTCTTAAATTCTACTAAAATCTCTACAGGTTTTATGCCTAACTTGAATTTTACTTAGTTTTAACAAACTAAAACTTAACAAGATCTTCTAATCCTACTATAGGTTTAATTGCTGAAATGTCACAATAGCATAAAATCAAAGCAGCCAACGAAATGTACAAGCCAACAAGAACATGATAAAAAGCACAGCAACTTGAAATGACTGAAATGCCCTCTCCATCAAGCAGGCATGTCCCACTTCTTATATAGGAGAATTACTCTTGTTATTGGCATTATTATATTTTCGACATGCCTTTCACGTACCTACCTGATTCTTTTTTATTACAGCGCAAGTATGATATATGATCAAATTCCTTTTGATCCACGATGAAGCGAAACAAGCCTGAAATGCTATGTGAATGATTATCTCATTTAAAAACTCAAAACGTAGATAAGTGACACTTTTATTATTTAATCATATTTTCATAATTTTGAACTTAACTCTCAAAAACCGAGCTCACGAGGTAACGTGCGCTCATAATCTCAATAAAATGCAGGGACTTGAGACTAGGGCTGCTTATCGAGCGGATAATTACGCTTAACGGTTTGACTTATCGATTATCGGCTATTGAATGTACTAATCCGCTCGCCAACCGATAAGATATCGGTAGGTGCGGTATCGGGTTAGCAATTATCGGATTTAAGATATCGGCTAAATCTAAGAAAAAATAAAAATAAAAAAATTGCAAGAGACTTATACAATCATCTAGGATTGTTCAAAAGGTAAAATCCTATTGTACTATAAACCAAAACTAAAAATAATGGTACATCATCATAATGAATATATATATCAGAAATCATTGAATAAATTACTTGAGAATTTTCACCAATCAAAGAAGAGTTTCTTCTTCTTTTTTTCTCATACAGAATTATGCCAGAAACTTATCAGAGTTTCTCAGACCGTTTTCGATTTCTTTCAAACAAGGAAGGCAGAAATTTACATTTTGTGTCCTTCCAAATTATATTACGAAACCACACAGCAGTAACTAAGAAGTGAATATTGAATAGTTACTGAATGAGGGTTGGTAGTTTAGCTTTAGTGTTTTACAATACATATTTTATATATCTAGGGGTAAAAATAAAAATACATGACAATTAAATTCTTAATGACAAAGAAAATTGAGTAATCACTTCAGCCCCAATAAATTTTAACAAAAATTTTAATCCGCTCAAAGAATCGTTAATCCGATAACCTAATACTCAATAAGCAATAAGTTCGATTAAGTTAAAATATTCGATTAACTGCTCAAAGACGACCCTCTATCAACCCCAGATAACCTAATACCAATACGGAGCAAACATATAAACCAAGATCGATGAGGACTAAAAATCGATAAATCCATATCATTGAGAAGTTGGGTTATGTCTCAAGAGTTCGATTTTGAAAGGCCCTACTTGAGACACTAATGACCCTCTACACACCCAGAGTTGCACGGGGTACGGATTACATAACATGGAGACCAAACAATATAAACCAAGATCAGATGAGGACCAAAAACTGGATAAATCCATATCATGCCTGATTCTGATTCAAATACTATGTAAAAAAAAGATACAAAGGCATACTCTACCCTAGAAGCTAACTGATCGAGTATTATTCAAGATCATATAAAGAAACTTCATACTATTGTATCAACCAATTCAGGACTCCAATAGATATAAACTCGGTTGCTCGTCCATTAGAACTTCACGTTGCATCTCTCCGTCAAATATGCCTTTCTAACACTTCTTAAAAGACGCGCTTTAATATGGATCTTCGCTTTTAAAACTCAGAATACCAAACCACCCTCATACATCTCAACTTCTACAAGGGTACCTGCTGCTACCTCCCACCACCACAGGTAAGGGTCCACGGGATACATTTTAGTATGAATTATATAAATTCCATATATCAACCACACGTTCCTAATCCATATCATGAACACATTCAATTCCAGGACCACCTGTAATTGCAGCCAACGAACACAATGATGCAATTATGCAACATGGTCCCCAGAACATAAAGCCTCTAATATGAGTCTTGAGTTCATAGCACATCACACATTTTCAATATACAGAAACCATGATACCACATCTGGATAAAGATTTGACTATGCAATATATGTACAGTTTAAAGTAAAGCTAACATATGGTAAAGGATCAAAAGGGTCCAAAGTAAGGAAGGACCATGATATCATTCAACATTCATTCCTCTGAATTTCCTAAAAAGAATCCGAAAAATGTACATACAGAACTCTTTCCTTGAGTCCAATATCCCTACCCAAGATGTGCACGAGTCGATACATATATCTCACTCTTAAGAAAGAGGAATCAAAGAAACAAAAATGGAAACGACAAAGATTCTTACTACTCTGCTGGTATCAGTCACAGCAAGGGAGAAGCATTGGGGTTTATGACTATATGCTTGAGAGGGTGAGCAACATCGGTGCCTCCAGCGTGCTTGACAAACTCTGCTGGTGAGTGAAAACTACCATGACAAACGCACATAATTCTTACCTCCTCCCCTTTACCGTACCTGTATAATATTCCGTCTACTCTTCTACCATTCGGACCATCTCCTTTCGTGAAAACGCATGGCATATTTTCTAACATGTTTGCTCCAGTTTCCTTTGCCCGATTTTTTGCTGCCTCGAGCCTCTTAGATGGACTGTCCATATCACCTCCTGACATTCTGCTTCCAGCCTCTCTCATTTTTGACCCAGACGAACCAACATCTTGACTCCCGCCTCCTTCTTGTAATGATTGGATACTGGCAGGGCTTAGCTCGCCAGACCCTGTAGACGGAATTCATCAGGATTCCAAAAGTTGGCGGACATGATAAATCGAAGAAAGATAGAAAAGCAGATATCATATATACACTGCATCTTTTCTTTCTTTCCTTTACACTGTAAAATCCAAAAACAAGTTAAAAGTCATATGATCACTTAGAAAAATGATGGTCAAATGACCATTACATAAAACTGCAATTAGATGAAAAAGCTAGTACACACTATTGGAAGATTACGCCGCTTAAAATTATTAGCCACCGCCTGATGATTACAGACAATTTAATATTCTCCAGAGATAATCAATATGTCCATTTTTCATGAATGAACGCCACTCGCACAGTGAATAGTTGAAAGCATATTCAATATTCTTTAAGAACCAACGATCTACTAATTCTATTTAATGTTACAACTACAAACATCCAAGGTCAGCAAACTTAGGATAACAGGACCTAAGCAGCTGAACTAAATCTCAAAATTTTATTATCCATCGTGTTGCTGATTTCATGACAATAGATAAAATGTTAAAGCGATTGAATCTCCTCAGCAATATCATGGTACTTCATTTAGGAATTGGATGTGAAAGAGGATTTTCAGTCTGGTTTTAGAAATGGGTCTATCGGAAACAGCCTCCCTTTCCTACCTCCTGTACAGAAGGTAGCCCACAGCATATTTACCTCTTCCTGCATTCTAATTCTCAAGTGAATATAATTTTATGTTGTTGTTGTTGTTGTTGTTGTTGTATGTAAGACACTGTATTTATTAAGAATCACTACCACCTTTGCATGGGATATCGATTCCAGTAGACAATCTTTATTGAAGAAGTCACAAGGCCAGATTACTGCTTTACATCTTGCGCATGACAAGGGAAGAGGAGCTACCCAAAAAGTGAATGATAACAACTCATGAGGAATATTGATATTATGGATATTAGGAATCCTTTTTGTTATCAAATATGGAGATAGCTGCAGATATGTGTGGACATTAAGGAGTAAAGAGCTCAAAAGCAAAGGGGACATCCAACATAAATTTCTACAACAAAGGTCAAATTTACATCTATGGGATATTCAGGAAATTGTGATACAGTGAACCCAAGGAGCTGCGCCAATAAGAGCAGATAAATCTCCCTCAACCCTGATCCATTCTATCACAAGGACCACACCCAAAAAGGTAAAGAAAAGAGAGACTTAATTCACAAAGAAGACTTATTGAAAAGATTGTTGCTTACCCAAAAGCAGCATGGATAGGGAAAGCATTTGAGAGACTTATTGAAAAGATTGTTGCTTACCCAAAAGCAGTATGGATAGGGAAAGCATTTGAAACCACAGCGTCTAAAACCTTGGATGAGGAGAAGGAAAACATACCATCTAGAGAGATCTGTTAGTTTAATTAATTACCACTAAATCAATTGAGATAGAGTACTCTCAACTCTCAAATAGGTAGATATAAATTGTCAAGAACTTTGAAAGCTCACTGGAAGTCAGCATTATATACAGATAGCGGCATTTATCGCAAGGTCTCTTTTGTTTAATCACCCAATAAAAGAATGAATGCTTTTGTTTTAATGGTGCGAAGTAGTCCGATAATAAATGAGCTAGTTTTGTCACCCAAGTCTACAACTAATAACGGACAAGCTTTCTCCTCCTTGCTGTTAGTGGAAGTAGTGAACTTTGGCTAATTATTTTTTGGAAAAGATATGAATCTCTACAAAACGGATATCACGCTTTTGTCCTCATATAATACTACCAAAAGGAAAATCATATAGACAAATCAGCATTGCCAGACGCTCCCTAAGGGTGCATTATGGTATTTATGAGTAGTTCTAACGTGCTAGTTTACATCAAAGCAAGCATTTGAAGATTAAGAAAGTATTTTACATCACATAACGCTTTTGCTCAAACAACTGCACCTGCAAATTTTTATCTTACGCATTTTCCTATCTCTTTTTAGCTCGTGCATTTTCCTGCAATAATTGTGACTTCTGAGGACGTAACGACAAAAGAAAGTTCCCAAAGGCACCTAGATAACCTTATCAAACATGCAGCACAACTACAACACTTGAAAGTGACAATTGATGAATTGATCAGACAAAGTACCTCCAACTAGTCAATATAACATACTATTTTTGAAGTGAAGTGCAGTAAAACAATTTTAAATCACGAATGTGGTGACAAGGGAGGGTTGTCTAATTTGTTATAGAAACACCTTCACCTCCAACCATTAGGCTCCAGGTTTTAGTCACCAAGAGGGACACGGAAACTACTGTTGATATCTTGGAGGGTTTCAAAGGAGGGTAAGGGTGGGTCCTTTTTTTTTTTCTTTTTTTTTTTTTGCGCGCACTTCAACCATTCTCCACGTATAGCATGCCACCACACCAACACAAAGATTCTGCCAATCCTCAAATTAGCTTTCCCATTATTTTCACCCACTCATCAACTCACTACGCCACACCCAAGCGAGTAATGGTCGTGGGGTTTAAAAAGAACCAATAATGGTAAATGGTAATAAGACAGAAGACATGAACAGGTACCACAGAAACTTGTAAACACTTAAAAGTGAGGGGACTCCTCATTCAGAAAGATTTGACTAGATGTATGAGATTCATTCAACAGCTCACAAAAGCAACAGTAATCATTTATGACCAATGTAGTACAATAACATGTCTATAAGCATCTCTCATTGCAACATGTGACAACCAATCCATACGCAAGAAGATAGATAAGAGTGCCAATAGGACCATCAAGATTCAAATCCCAAAGTAAAAAAGTCCACTTGCAGTACTAGAATTTGTTGAGATTATTGCAGTACTATAATTTTTTAATTCAACTAGCTATCAAGTCTCAAGAATTGAATAAAATAAAGAACACATACATAATGAATGTTAACATTGGAACAAAAAGTTGTACCTTGTGGAATTTTACTTTCCAATTCAGACATACTTGAAGAACTACCACCACCACCACCACCTTGGGATTCCACAGAACCTTGTGACCCCAATTGTTGCCCATGTCCTTGCATTTTACTACCTGAATAACTTCCTTTACCTTTCCCCATTGGCAACTCTATCCCACCTCCACCTTGCCTTGCTACAGCAGCCAACGTTGGCGATACCGATAAACCAAACCTTTTCGCGGTCGCCAAGTACTGTTCTTTATCCAATCTACCTCTTAAATTCATCTCAATTTCCTTCTTTTCATCTTCCATACTTCCACCACCACCACCAACACTACTTCCTCCTCCACTTTCTTTATCACTCCTTAAATTTCTCTGTTTCTCTGATCTTCTTCTCTTAGCTTCCATTCTTCTTAAAGTTTGCAACTCTTTCCTTTTCCTCCATTCTTCCTCAGTTTCAACAGGTAAAGAAGATGTTCTAACCAAAGTAGGATAATTAGACACTGGTGGTGTTGCAATAGCATCATTATCATCTCTAACTATTGGTAAACAAGATGCAACAGAAGAAGACCTTATCAACTTATTATTATTAGTATACTTGTCTATACCAAATTTACCTCCTAATGATAAACCAAGATTCAACTCTACTTCTCCTTCATCTTTTTCCTCTTTTGTTACTACAGATTTACCTAAACTACTACTACTACTACTACAACCCTCCATGAATCTTTGCAACAAATCCCTTGAAATTCTATTTCTGGAAAGATTATAATCCTCCCTTTCCATTCTACTTTTCCTTTTCTCATCTGTATTATTATCTCCCATAGCAAACCATAAACTCACCAAATATGATATTATCAAGAACACCAAACTAAAACTATAAAACTTACCTATTATGATATGTACATGCATGTTTAACACTTCCATGATCTAATTTAGCCACACCCAAATGGAAAAATCTAATCTTTAACTGCATATTAGCTCAAACAAGCTAAAAAGATTAAGTCTTTTTACACCCAAATTTTGCACTTAAGAATCCCAACTAGGACCAAAAAAAAAAAAAAAAAGGTAAATCAAAAGGGTGGCAAGAAAACCAAGAAAATGGTTCAAAATCCACCAAAAAAAAAAAGAAAAAAATGTAATCTTGGTGAGAAAAATGTTGAGTTCCAGCAGAAAATCAAGAAAATATGAGAGGTAATGAATACAATGAGAGGGAAGAGTGAAAGAATAATGAAATATTACTAACAAATCAAACAAGACTCAAGATAGATAGAAACAAGAAGGAAAGAAAGACTTAAGGAAAATGAAAGGAAAAAAGGAAAAATGGGAGTTGGGGTTGATAAAAAAATTAAAAGACATAATTGCCCTTTGGCGTTTTGGTGAGGGGTGGGGGGACAAAGAAAGTACTGGGAAAGGACAAGTGTCAGAAGTAAGAGAGAGGTAGAAAGACACGTGGGACTGAGTGAATAATTCCTTTTTTTGTGTGGTGTCCTCTAATGAAACTGTTTGATTCTAAGAGAAGGATGTTTAAATTGTGGTCATTCACATATAACATTCTTTCTATTTGAGCCAATCATGTTTGTATACTGAGGGACACATTCTTTATTGATCAAGATTGAGAAAATGTTATTTTTAGAAAGAAAAAAACTTCAACTTCTTTCATTCATATATATATATGATGAACCCACATAATTGTTTATTGTTTGGGTTGGATACTTGGCCAGCATAACATAAAAATGCGATCTTGAAAAGAAGGAATAATTAGAAGAAAAAAAAATTGGAACATAATATTTGAAAGTTTGAAGTTTTGTTTGAACATGCACTTTGTTGGAATCGAAATATGAGCGTCGTAAAAAGGCTGTTGATCAAATATGAAAGAGATGTTTCACTCGCGAAACCTTTTCATCAAGATTTTTTTTAAAATAAATACAATTCATTTATGAATCTAAATAATGTAGAAAATTCAGGGCAAACTCAAACACACTTAACTTGAAAAAAAATAAGTAAAAGTTTATGAGTGAAAAAATGAATCAATTCTTGCATAGAAACATGAAGCATATAGTACTTTTCTCAATTGTCATGCATCGGATGATGTCTCTCCTCTCTCAAAGAAGTCAAGCTTCAAGCTTGGGAGATTAAGAAAAGCGAGAACGGGACTCCTAGAGTTGATTGAGGGATTAACCCAATTGTTACCTCCTTCAACCGTCGCTTTAACTCGTAAAGTAAATCATCGCACCTACGGTCAATCAATTAGGAAATAATAAAAATATTTCTTTCTTTGAAGCGATTCATTCTTTCTGAACGAGCATGAAAAAATGTTTAAAATCACTTTTTCAAACTTGAAATTAAATTTATGACAAGTAAAAAAAACTGTGAATTGCTCAAACAAACTACTACTTTTGTCATAGCACAAATACATAAAGAGATTAGGGAGAGGATGATTGTTACAATGTCCAAAGAGACCTTACTTATGCCAAGTTTGGTTCAACGATTTGTAATTAGTTTGTTTCTTCTCTTGTGATTAGAAACCTCGATGTATAGAAAATGATTAATGCTCTAGAAGGATCGAATGATAATTATACTAGTAATTAGCATCTTATCTTTATAATAGAATTACTTTCTTTGTGACATGGAATAGCATGATTAGATTAGTTTTGGTGTTCTTCTTGTCAAAGCCTAAACACTACTTTTCATCTCACTTTCAAGGAGTAAATGTGACACATCACAAGTAGGGTACAGGAGGGCTATGGTGAGTAGTACAGCACAAGAACTACTAAAAATGTTAAGAGAGAGAAAATGCTTTTCAATTTTTTTGAGAGACGTGTTAACAAATGACCAAATCAGAGAGAACATGACACGTGTCAAGGTTGTTTAGGGAGACAGAGAGATTGCCACGTGGATAGTACCATCAGCCTCGTAAAGCAAAGACATCAACTTGTTATTCATTTGTCTTGTTTAATACTACTAGTAGTAAATTGTTAATTGAATCTTAAGGATGATTAATTTAGTATTAATCACACTTCGCTATCAACGAGGAAGAAAGGGAAAAGAGGGGAGTTGTGCTTTTGGATTAAGTTTAAATTAAATTAACTAATGAGTGTTTTTTGTAATTAAGACTTAAAAGCGACACGTGGGTGATGAGCTTTTCTAGCTTTGGATTTAATTCATTCCTTTGGTCAAATTTGGGAGGGTACTAACAAGTTAGAATAAACTAGTCCAAATTAGTGTTCTGTAAATGGACCCACAATAAGAATAAGGTTCAAATTATGTGCAATGATGATATAATTTTGTTACATCATAAACATAAAATTATTTTTCAAATGTATTTAAGGTCTTTTGATCGCTATGTCAATGAAAAAGAATTCAGCATCCTAAAGCGGATATCAAACATTGAACGAGAAATTAAAAAAAAAAAAAAAAAAAATATATATATATATATATATATATATATATACTATCTCAATTTTATACATATTGTACATGATGGAGAAATTAGAGTTTTAGGACAAAGTTTGAAAAGAAAATTTCCATTTTATGTTTTATCAATTACTATATGAATTTTGAGAGTTGTATGATTATGATATAAATGTCAAAATATGCGTTATCTCTAACTCACAACTCAAATGTTCAATGATTTCGAGGGGAGTAACTATAAGCCGAAAAGGAGGCTTCACGGATCTCATAAAATATTACCTATATAATATATTCTCTTCATAAACTTAAAATTAAAAAATTACAGTTATATCGTTAAACAAATTAAACAAAAGAAAATTAATCTAAATGGGAACTCAGGTTGATGATTGAGAATTTTTCAAATAAAGTAATAAAAATTATTTAAGAGAAGACCCACCGAACTTGCAATCAATCCATCAAAATCTAGAGACAGAAAAATGACTTTGATAAAAATGACTTTTGGATGCATGGGATCTTAACAAGATTTTTAAACTATAGAAAATTATTTTGTCCACATTAAGAGAAATGGGTCTTTCCAGCATTTTGCTCTTGTTTTGCGTGACTTTAAATACTTAAGTACTACTATATGTTATCCTTATCCAAAAAAAAAAAAATTATAGTACAAAAAGGAAAAGGATGTGATGCAGCACATCTTTTAGGAATTGAAGAAATTGTACTTTTTTTTTGTCTCTCCTTAATCACGATTTTACTCAAACACCTCAATCACAAAATAAGAAAAATTTAGAAGGTCGACAGTTACAAATTATGGTGTATAACAATTCCAAACTGCAAGGAAAATAGTGTTAAAGTTAAAGAAACAAATATACGGAGCACGAAAAGGCCAAAAAAGAAAAGAAAAATAAGTAATGTCAAATTGAGAGCATTTCAATTTATTTATGAAAATAATATAAGAATCAAATTTGAACACAGCAACGAAAGGCTACAACAATTATATTCCAAGTTAATTAAGGACGGAAATAAATTTTCACTACTTTTTTTTTTTTTTAATCTTAGAGACATTTTATTTTCAGGTTTTATATATTTCGTATTGCGTGAACTCCTCACAAATTGACTAGTTTTATTAGTAGTCTATCTAATGCAACCCCTTCTCTTTTATCCCGACGGAAAACAAATAATATGAGCAAGTTCAAGTTGTTTGCAAAATATAATAACCTTTATTGACTTGTTGTTTGGCAACGTAAAAGAAAACACACAACAGTTCGAAAGAAAATATAATGAGATGGATAAAATCTCTCTACTTCTAATCAGATATCTCGATTCGAACCTTCAAAAAAAGACTATAGAGAGCATTTTCCATCTTAATAGGTTCTTTTACGTGAAACATATTCAAATTAATTTATCCTAAAGGAAGACCATACACGTAAGTGATTTTTTTTTTTCGTTTTTTTGTGACCAATTAAGGTAAGTGTCATAAAATGCTTTCGAGAAGTTGAGTAATGGAACACGTGGTCCCCAAGTTGTGCAAAAATTATTGTAGCCTTGTTGGGCTCATCAGGTGTGGACCCCACACAAGGCAATCTCAACGTGTAGTACGCATCTTCCACGTGGCGATCTCAACGTGTTAGTGTATGATAATTTTTGCTTTATTATTATTTTTTTAATTTTTTTTACTTAAGATCTCAGCACTTATTTGATATAAAAAAATAAGTGTTAATCGTTAAGGTCTTGAACAAAATCTTAATATCGTTAGAAAATATTTTTGTATGGATAACTTTTACCACCACACTGTCTAAAACCATCAACCACCACCACTAACCACTTCTTCCATATCACAATCACCACCACCACCATCGTCGTCAACCCCCAGTCACTACAACCAACCACCTTTTGCAATCACAACCACCATCGCGGTCAATATACTGTTAGTCGCTACCATACCTACCACCTCCATCATTATGATTAGAACCGCAACCACCACCTCCACCGCCATCATCACTGCCGCCACCACCGTCGTCGCTCCCTCCGCAGCACTGCGGCCAATCCTTATTACCAACCACCTCCCCCATCATAATTAGTATTGCTACCAACCAATACCAACACAATCATCAATCGCCTCACATTCGACCACCAACACAACCAATTACTAATATCAACCAACTTTACCATACAACCACCACCACTACTACCAACCACCACTATCGCGTCAGTCACTGCTACATCAACTACCTCCATCATCACAACTATCTGTCGGGATCAAAAATAATCAGGGCGTCATGCGGAAACTATCAATTGCAAACCTTAAACAACGGTAAATCAGACGACAAAGAAAAGTATCTTTAAAGACTCATAATAATTTAATATGATTTGGCTAATTGGCCTACATATGAAAAACTAATATCAAAGCATAACCTATTTAGAGAATAATCTCTCCTAAACGAAACTCTTTTAATGACTACATTGTGGATCTTTATTGTGTTTATGTATGAGAAGAACAAATCTTCTCTTTATAGAAGTACGAAACTTTTCTTCCAACAAATAGAATATATATAGTAGAGTCATTTTCCATTAAAAAAAACCTTTTTCTACCAATAAATTTATTTTGAAGTAAAATACAATTATGATATAATCCAAATAAGGTGGGAAATTTAGGGCAAACCCTAACACTATAACCACCACTATTACTAGCCACTGATACCAACCATCACCACCACCACCGCTATAAAGCATCTCCACCATAACTGACGAACATAAAAGTTTCATTTTTTTATCGAAATAATAATTTATTTATTTAATTATAGTTTGTTCTAATATTTAGTTACTTTTTTTTATTTGAATTTGAATTTATTATGTTTAAACTAAATACATTATGCATATTCACATATTGAAAAACAAACAGTCTTAGTCATTTAGTGTTCAAACCTAGAGAGAACATCTTAGTTCATTCAGATGTGCATTAAGATTCAAACGTCATAATCTTAATGAAAACAAATGAGGCACTCATTTGTTTGTACTTAATGGAGGTCAGACCATTAAGTGCATGTTTATATTACGATCTGAGCACTTATTTGGTATGAATTTGTCTATCATTAAGAGCTTGAGAAAAGTCTTAATATCATTAGGAGGTATATTAATATGGATCATTTTACCACCACTCTGTCCACAACTACCAGCTCCACCCCACCCCCACCCACCCCCACCCACCCCCATGCTCCTTTTGACCCCTTATCCTACCACCACTAACCAATTCTGTCGTCACAACTACCACCACGACCACTATCAACCACCCCTACCCTATCCTCCCAACCTCCCTCCAAACGCCCACCCCACCACCACTAACCACTTCTGTCATCACAACCACCACCACCACCATTATCAACCACCCACCTACCTATCCCTACCCACTTATCACCCACCCATTCTCTACCCCTACCTCACTACCCCTACACAACCCATCTTCAATAATCACAACCACCAACAACCACCTATGTCATCACAACTATCATTCGCAACCACCACTATTTTCGGTCGCTACCACACCTACCACCTTCATCATTATAATTATATCAACAGTCACTGATGCCGTCGCCACCCTAACCCTCTAAACACCACCCCACCCCACTGTTGGTATTGTTAATTATTGGATTAAAAAAAAAAAAAAAAGTAAAGTGAGAAAATGTGGTTTGGGATCCGAGATAATTATAGGATGATATGCTAGGACACGTTAGTGATTTGAACAAACCTTTGTTCATTAAAATATGATTAGGTATCAAATTTAGCCAAACATTTTCAAATGATAATGAATACTTTCATTTATAATACCGTAGGGAGTATTATAAGCCGTATAATTGTTGGATAAAAAAAGTAGTGAGAAAATGTGGGTGGGGTTCCGAAATCATCATAGGAAGATATGCTAGGACACGTTAGTGATTTGAAGAAACCTTTCTTCATTAAAAAATGATTAGGAATCAAATTTAGCCAAACATTTGCAAATAATAAAGAATAAAATATTATATATTAGGAGTTAGAGAATAGTAGGTATTGGATTATGTTGCTTGATGCTAACACAATACATATAATATTGAGAATAAACCTTTTCTGTATTATTTGTACCAAATGAAGAGAAAAAGGTGATAAAGTATGATTTTGTACGAAGTTAGGGGAGATTTTATTTTATTGTGTCTTTTAAAAGTTTTTGTACATCCATTAAGAGATACATTTAACCATCTTAACTTTACTGCGTCCAACTTTACTTATCTATATGAGTTTTTTTTTTTTTAAACGTCTTACTTAATCAATAATTCTAGACGGCAAGAATTAATTAAAAAATAATAGCAGAAATGATTTCTCCTTTTCTAAAATACTAAACAATGAGACATATTTGTTTTACTAAACCTATTACATAATTAATATTCAGAACAGCGAAGTAGTAGCTAGCACCTAAATAGTATTTCTCCTTTGCAAACAAATGATCCTCTCTCTTTATTACTTTGTTAAAAAAAATAACACAAGTTATGAATTTTAATTTGACTTAAACTATTCATTTTACATTTAACAATTTCTTTTATAATCACACAAATATTGTCTAAAATTACTTATATATTCTAACATATTTATAAGTTTTTTCTTTAGTTGATTTTGATATGTTTTACTTGTTTGTGAGTATATCGCCATGTGTCTCTCTTACCGAGATAGGAAATGCTGTATTGTCTGTGTAAATCTTAAGATCCTGCTTATAGAATTACACTGTGTATGTTGTTTTTGTATTCACTCAAATTACTATATAAATGGAAAGTATAATTGTAAGAGGAAAAGGACATAAAGTGAAGATCAAATCTTAGGACGATATGGTTGGACACGTAAGTAATTTGGACAAAAACTTTGGGCCTAAAAGATTCTCCAACACATACTTGTACCCACGTGTAACTTAATTAACATTAAGCCAATTAAACAACATTAGCATTAGCAGGCTTTGCTGTTGCCTTGGATGGCTTACCATTTTTGCTGATTGTGACCTCTCCTCCTTTGGTGTCATCCTTTGCAAATATATGGAGTATATTTTATAAGTAAGAAATTGTTACTTATAATATTGTTTATTTGAGTAAGGAGTGGTGAGTGTAATTGTACCTTTTAGTCTTATACTATATCACATTAATTTGAATTTGCTGAGATTTTGCATCCACTTTATTGATCAGACGACTAAATCTCACTCTTAGATGCGCAAGTGGCTGTACTTTTTATGAATTGGTAAACTGTTAGCACAACCAGTCAAATGGAGTAGTTATTAACAACCAAAAGAGGATGACACCTTATGCTTAATTAGTTTCAACTAAAATTAGACCATTGAGCTTAATACTTAATAGGACGCACAAAACAATATTGACCTGAGTTTTTGGAAACATACAAATTGAATTTCTCTCGCACTCTAAAGAGGACCATAAGCTGGACTAATTAACATTATTGAGATATCACTTTTTATTATGAGGTATCTCTAAAGCATTATTACCGAAGATTATGGTGCTATGAATAAGATCCCTCAATCTTTAATCAATAATTTCGTGTTCGAGCCTAAGAATGAAAAAATTCTGATAAGGAGTGGTTTTTTCTTTAATGAGTTTTGCACAATGTGAGTCCGGATTACTCAGAACCTCAAAGCAGATATTGAACATCAAATTGGAAACAGAAAAAGATATCAAACCTTTTTACAAATTACAGCGCAAATGATAAAGCAAATTAAACAGATTTTCTCTTTCTATAAGTTCCCATTAATCCGGATTCAGTGCTGCGTAGAATTCATTAAAGGGGAAGCGCTTTTACTAGTAATTTGTTCATTCCCAAGACTCAAATCCGAAATTTTTAATTTTCGGAATGAAGGAATATCATTCATCTCACCAAACCCGTCGGTGGTTACAAAACTTTCATTAGGAATGAGGTTCTTCTAGTTTAGGAAAAATAATCCAATTCCGTGTTTGACACTAACATTTCCTTTCAGCCCCCTAAGAGCCACATTTGTGTGATAATTTCTTTATGCAACATCTGGAAAAGTGAAAACTAACACTAAAATATTCAGCTACAAATGATTCAATCAGATTGGCCAAAAAGTAGACACAAAACCTTATTGAAGGCAAAAATAGAACTCAAGCCTTTCTATTTTGAGGAGGCAAACAGTGGTGGAGCCAGGATTTCCGTCGAGGGGGTTCAAAATATAAAAAAGTAAATATACAAAGAAGTCTAAGGGGTTCAACATCTACTATATATATATATTTATAAAATAATTTTAACCTTATAAAAATAGTAACTTTTTCCGTCTATGGAGTTCGAATGAACACCCTCGATATAGTGTGGCTCCGCCACCGGAGGCAAGAAGGAAGCGTGGAAGCATACATGTAATAATGTGCTGGTGGCAAACAAGTACTTAAGTGGATCAATCCCCCAATCAGTACCCCACTATATGCCCTGCACTCACCACCACTACAAGTTAGTCCTCCTCTTAATCTTTAATCATTATTTTGGGCTCAATCAAATCAACACGTGTCGGATATCTATTTGGTCCACAAAGCTACCTACTTTAGCATGACAGCAAAGAAGAAAAAAGAAAAACATACTAAATCGGTCACATTAGTCTCAATAAGTCATAAAATTTTAAGTTTGTCCAAATTAAGGTTAAGGTGTAATAAATACTAAAGGAGATGACATATAGATTAACTTATCTATATATTGGACGTTTGAGAATATGCGGATAAGCATTTTCAAAAAAATGAGCAATAAGTGTCTAATAAGAACATTTTATCATGTATTCAGATGCTCAATTGAAACATGTCGCAGTTAGAATATTTAAATGAAATTTACTGACAAGTTTAAGAGGTAGTCAATGTATTCATAGCGGATGAGCTTCCTTCATCCCTAACTACATATCTTCGGTTTGAGCTTTTGAATGAAGAGATGGTGATAAGGAATACTTTATTTTTAAATGAGCATTATAGGACGTCTAGATATTATATATTTCATCAATTATAGATAGATAGATAGATAGATAGATTGATATAGAGAAAAGAGGATGATACTAAAGTACATGTTATATTTGAGGGGCACCCAAGGGTGATGTTTGTGCAATATTTTAAGGCTTAATATATAGACATTTCCTCAAATTTGCCAGCAAATTTAGACACTCAAATTATTTATTTTCAATTAAGCATCTGAACACATGATAAAGTATTAATATTAGACACTTTTGGTACATATTACAATTTTTTCTTGTGTGTTATTTCAAATGCTCATTATCTAGATAATATAACCACTTAAAATATGTCACCTCCTTTAATTATATACATCATCCTTAATTGAAACATGTCTGAGGTTTTACGACTTATTAAAACTAACTGTATAGAGGTTAAATGAGGTAAGGAAGGGTGATCGGCGGAGTAGCAAAGAGAAAGATTTTTTTTTTTTTCAAAATTAAGGAGAAAAGCTATGCTAAAGGTTCAAATTTACTCTTGGTTTAAAATATTAATGCTTAATTGCGACATACGTGCATGGGTTAATATTTTCTTTAAGCATATATTTTTCTCAAACTTGATTAAACAAGCTATGAAGCGGTCACAGCTAGCGACCTATAGAAACATTTTTTTTTTTTTTTTAGTTTTCTCATAAAGCATTTTGTTGTTATATTTGTTTGAACCGATTACAAGTAGCACTTATTATGACTTAAATAAATCATGAAACTTTACTACTATTAATGGGCAGAGATGTTAATCATCTTCTTAACCTCATTAAAAAACACCAAAATTACTGCAAAGCAGTTAAACAAATTCATACTCAGTTAATATTCACCACTGCAGTAAACACCTTAAACAACCCAAGTTCATTACCCATTATATTAACCCTTTGGAACTCATTAATATTTTAAAAATGTTTCGAAAACGTCAAACTGATGTTACAAGAATAAAGAAACAAGAGCAATTTTTTTTAAAAAATATCTACAAATTGAATTTTTAATGTCGGTTTGGGCCTGGACTTAGCACGGGTCAAGTGAGACTAGTGGTTATAATAAAAGAGATAGTAAAAGTTTTGAATGAAAAAGGATACAACTTGTGGGAGTACATTACTTTAAAAAGAAGATGACCCCACACCATGTGCAAACATATCATGAGACAATTTCTTAGCAAAGCCTCTTCCTAGAGATCAATCATTTAGCCACGCCTTGATAAAAAATGGGGCAATGGGATAATATGTTTCTCAGGAAACATAACAAATGTATATAAATCTTGATTAATTGTTTCACTAATTTTAGCATGTTTTAACAATTTCATGAAAGGAGAGACAAGGATCTAGACTCTTGATAGTTCTTTATTCAAAATTATATCGGTTTTTAAGATCGATTCTATCAATCACTTAGTCATTTCTTTAAAAGGTTGTTTTTATTTTATTACTTCGTTGTTTTTTCATCATGAGCCCCAAAATTTCATATTAGGTGATAGAGGCATATGCAACCTCACTACAATGAATTAACTGAATCTAGAATTTTTTATCACAAAACACAGATATTAATGTGAGAAGTTACTAAAATTTTCAACTTCCAAACCCATAATTTCAATATTAAAAATCTTAAAACGTGAATCCATCAAGTTTAAATTCTCAATCCGCCTCTACTATGTGAGAGTTTTAGTAACAATAATAGTAATGCTCACTACTGATTAATTGGGTCGTTGTTACTTTCTATGTATGTACGTACGTGCTATAGGAGGAAAAAAAAAAGAAAGAAAGAAAAGAAACTCAAAAATCACTTTCCAAGGCCATAAAATGTTGATAAATTATGACTGTGGTCTTGCTTCCATGCCCCGCCACGGTCGTAAAACATATTTAAAATATTATTTACAAATCAATGTTTACATCTAAACAAAAGAAGCCTTTTCAACTTCAATTTTAGAAACTCTGTTTTTTCAATTTGAACCAAAATATTGTCGCAAAGCCTGCCAGCAAACCAATTTAACCATGGTATGGGCCATAAGAATGTAAGACCACGACGATAGTGGACCTGAACAAACTACATGACCTTATCTAATAGGTAAAATTAACATCTATAAAATTGACAGTTGCTTTGAGGACATCTCCCATACAATTTTTGCGAGAGCTGGATAAACGTGTATGAGTAAAGCATCTGTTTAACAACTTGTTACCTACGGTCCGCAACTCATTCTAAATTTGGAAACTTAGGTAGCAGTAACCCAATCTCAAAAAATCATGGGCCACAAGAATATAAAACCCCAACTATAATGGACCTTCAAAAAATTCCACGACCCTATCAAATAGGTAAAAGTCTATATCAATAAAATTTAGATCCAATAAATCATTGGAGAAACTTGAAAATGAGTTGAAAATGAGGTCTTCTGTATTTAATAAAATCCACCATCATAGATATTATATCTATGAAAGTGGAGTATTATATTTTCAAAACTATCCAAAAATCAAATATTGTACCTTCAACTTGTAGATGAGAAACCAAAAAAGGCTTGATACAATTTAAGCCTACAACAAGGCAACAACACTAATTATAGTTGGTGTCACCATTATTGGCACCACCTCTTTGATCCGTCCTCTTGTAGTTCTGTTGTTGGTAACCTTCTATGTCCATCAGAACTTTGAAGCCAGCTTCGCGACTCAGAACCGCCCCTATACTACCCACCGTTGTGAAAATCCACCCGATGGAGACTTTGTCCTCCCACCACGATCTAAAAATGGTTAAATACATTATGATCGTTATGATATAATCGATATTTAAATGAAGTTAGAAGAATTAACATTATGATTATGACAATATAAAGTAACACAAGCATATACATATATAAGTATGTACCTTTGTTAATTCTCTTAAATCTTATATAGGCTTCCCTCTCCTTTATAATGATATGACGAGTCTAGAATATTCAAGAAAAGAAGACAATCATCAAAATATGATCAAATTGCTCAAAACTCGTAAATATTTTGTAAGAAAGAGGTTTTATAGAATTCATTACCTTAACTGCATTTTGAGCAGAAATTGCATCTTGAAAATGCACAAATCCGCAACAATATCCATCCTAAATTTTTTCCGATTTAAATGTTTAATCGTAAACAAGAAATAAGGCTTAAGAAAATGATAAACTAGCAATAACCAACAACAATACAAAAAATATATACCCCATCATAAGTTTTGAGCTGAATGTCACGAGTGTGAAGTGGTCCAAATTGTCTGACAACATCATGGACATCACTTCTTGTCGTGTCTGTTGACAATCCTCCAATATATATCGATTTACCTGCATACGTGTAAATGAAACAATTCATAAATTGGTCTAAGATGATAAAAATTCATCAACTATTTGATTAAAGGCAATACAAATTTACATTGACTTTCATCATCGAAATTATTTTCTTTTGCAGCACCGGTTAACTGAGCTGCGGCTTTCGACACACCACTCGAATTAGAAATCATCTCCTTAGCATTGCATTGAGAGATTTTAGGTGCTGACGGGAGATCAACATCTACAACAACCGTCACAATCTCGTATGGGGCATTATTAGGCGGTCAAGATCTGCCCTGCTTTACCTATAGTAAACAGTTCGGATTATGCAAAATAAAATTTAATAAGAATTTTATAAACTCCGCATAACTAGTATGTGAACCAAATAACCCCAAAAAGTATAACTAACCATTGAAGCATAGCTAACTTTAGGAGTTTGATTCTCAATGACCGAGATTGTCTCATCAACTGGCTTTGATTTTTCAGAAACCTCCTTAACGTCAGCTTGGACATTATCTTCGGCTTTGCTCAGAGCAGCTGGTTCTAAATGCAATAATAATTTCAAAAAAGAACAATTTTAATATAGCTAATAATAGAGTTTAAGTTCTACGCACTTTACACAATCAAATCGTTTAAGAGGAGATTATAAGTACATTTATACGATAAACATTAACGTGCCATAACAGGTTAAACTACACTAATAGTATAACAGAATCTTCACGGTGTTAGTTTATATAACGTAAATCCTTAACAATAAAAGACCAACAAAAATTAAGATTGGGATAGCGTAGAAGCAATCAAGTGACCAATTGAGATAGTGTCAAAAGCAAAAGGACATACCCAAAGAAGCAACTGAAATATTTTCATCAGCCATCTCCTCAACCACTGCTGAAGATTTCTCTATGCCAACAAATCGAAAAATATCGTTCAAGACATAGTATCCTTTCTCCTGTGGGGCAAGGAAAAAAGTTTGAGAGAAACTTTTCCTTGAGTCATCTTGCCCTATCAAGCATGTTGTGACCACCACAAGAACACCTTGAGCAGCAGATACTTGGGAGTCAATAGTTATGACTTCCACCTTATTATCTTTGAAGTGAGATGAAATGATAAATTCCTTTATGCCCTGAAATTATACAAATATCATATGCCTATTAGCATTCATTCGTAAAGAAGAAAAAGAAAATATTAAGCCAAAAATCATTTAGTAAAACTCAAACATCAATGAAAATGATAAAATAAAAGCAGAAACATAGCTCTATTCAAAATAAAAGACATTGAAATTGTAGGTCCAACTAAATTAGAGAGAAATGGCTGACAACTGACCCCTTTTGTGAGAAATTACAAGCAAAATTAATTTGCATCATGACAAGTAGATAGAGACTACTAAATTCTCTGTAAAAGTCATAAGCCTATTTAATATTCCACAATATGAAATGCGAGAGCAAAAGTATGTGCTTTATTGAAGTAAAGCGTACAATTTAAGGAAAAGTAGAGATAAAAATCATATATGAATTTAGTACTACAATAATCAAAATGCAATTATAATCATTAATTTTAGCATCTAATATACAATAAGTCAATATTAATCCTATGCCTTAAATTTGAGATTCAAAGAAGGGTATTTTTTCAAGATAACTTTATGTGCCATTGTTTAATGTACACACTTCTCTGAAGCGCATGGCTTCACTCATGAAGTGATATTTTCCACTCACATTGCTTTAAGAAACAAATATCATTTAACATCATAAAGATTAAACAAGTATACAATGAAATCTTGATCACACATAAAAATACTATCAAATTCAAAAGGCTAACAAACAGTTCGTAATAAAGCTTAAACATGCAAATGTGAAATCTGCGAAAAGCGTCGGTAAATGATGAAAAACATTTAAATCTTAATATGTTTTTGTCATAATACTTACATCAGAAGTTGTCACAGATTTAATTTCACCATCAGGCTGAGGCCAACTTAGGACACTATTATCCTTATAAAATCGATGAGATTGGTCGATAAGCATATTTAAAATGTGATAATATTGATCCACAAAAGAGAGTGCAAATTTCAGTAGAATGCCGATTTGCTTGAGTTGTCATTTTTGCGCTACAATAATAAATCAAATAAAAAAAGGGTTAATCAAATTATTTTAACTATTTAGATGAACAATAACAAATAGTCAATTCACTAGTTAAGGGCTAAAGAGTAAAAAATATTTACAATTAAAAACAAAAAGAAAAGTTATTAGTTCAAAGAACATCTTTATTAAAGAAAACGTGCACAATGAGGCTTTTTATCTATTATTGAGCGGAATGAATATTTTATTTTTAATATTAAAAATTAACATTTAGAATATACTTCTAAAATAATGTTTATATATTTAAAAATTACATGAAAATACTATAAGCCGTAGGAGTTAATCATTCAATTTTTTTTTTTTTTTTGAAAAATATGTCTCAAAGATTTTGACCCTCCAAATAATACTTTTGTCACATAAGATAAACAGTATTAAGATATAAATAATCATCAAAAATATTATTTAAAATATAGAACTGACAATAAGATCTTAAATAATAACTAAATAAGTATCAAAGTAAGATATTTAATAAGTTATAGTCAAACAATTGAAAGAAAATCTAACAATCCAAGACTTGGGACAGTAAAAAATAGAGTCCCACTTATTGAAACTTCGACCAATAAAACTTTAACTTGACCTAAATCAAACCCCAGCCCAATCACTATTTTTACTAAATAAAAAAATATGAATTTCTGACAGATGTTCATGTTGGATCGCCTTCAAAAATTTCAATCCGGAATCCGTCGGAAACTCCGATAAGAAGTACCCCAGATACATTTCCCACAAGAAAATTATGGTAGAAATTCACATTTTTTAATACGTTCATCTTTAAACAAATATATGACCACACTCATATGCTTTTTCTAAATTTATGTATAAACACTGATGAAGAAAAATTGATCTTAACATATGATCAATTGAAGTAAATAATAGGCCTAAAATATTATGAATTCAAAGCCTAAAAAGAGATATCCTTAAAATAAAAAAAATTCTTTATATACTTAAAACCCCTTAAAAGATTTGATCTAAAGGGGAAATCACAACAACAACAAATAAGGAGAAATCTCTCTCTCTCTCTCTCTCTCTCTCTTTTTTTAGCTTTTCGATTGGATACAACAGTAAATGGAAACATCAATTTTTAAAAAAGGAAGCAACAAAAAAGTTTTGAAACCAACAGATCTAATTAGAAGAGCGCGTTACAAATTCAAGAATTGACAAAAGGAAGAAACAACAACATTAATAACTCAAAATCATAGAACTTACAAAGCCAATGTATACCAATTGAAGACTATAATTTTTAAAGAAAAAAATTAAAGACCTTAAAAGGGTTTATCTAATTCTTAGTAGACACCACAACAACAACAAAGAAAAAACATTTTTTTTGTCTTTTGATTTGATACAATAATAATAAAAGAAAGTGTCATAGAACTTAATTCTAAACCATCAAATCTAAGAAAAAGGCGTTACAAATTCAAGAATTGGCAAAAAGATGCAACAATAACACCAAAATCATAAAACCTACAAAATCAACCAATGTATATTAATCATTCAAAGAAATCATAGAGAAAAAATCAAGACTTTTGAGAAACCCAGAAGTAAAAAATCATTTACAAATTTCTACAAGAAAACAATAGAAGATTACATAAAAGAGGGGAAAAAAATAAAAAAGAGGCAAACAAGAAGAAAACTAGTGGAATACCTCTGAAGAAAGAGATTGAAATTGAATAAGCAAAGAAGGGATAAACAAAACTGAAGAATAGGCGACGAATTTATAGTGACGGAAAGAAAAACATTAAGGTGGTAATTCTTGGAAAGATTTTCTCCAATCCCAACTAGGATTTTAGTTGTCAAAATGGAAATTCTAACATTAGTAAATCATTAAATATATCCTTACATGTATATTATAACTTTTTTGGAATATTTTTTAACGAGATTAGTAAATCATTGAAAAGCTTGTAGTGAGATTAAAATGTGAAGTAGGTGTTTGGACATGAATTAGTTGATACTTAAAAAAAAATAGTATTTGAAGTTAAATAGAAAAAGGATATAGGAGGTCAAAGCTGTGCCTGAACATAAAAATATAGTTGAATTTTATGAGCGAAAACTTGAATAACTCCTAAAACGTGGTTTTCAAGCTTTAAATTTCATATTTCAAGTTTGAAGTTGAAATCATGAGCAAGTCTGATAAATAAGCACTTATTTGTAATACTCCAATTAAAATTTTGATAATATCTATGGACAAGCAACTTAGAAGTTATAACACATTGACACACCTTTAAATTTGTCAGTAAATTTTTATATTTAGACACTCGAACTGTAACTTGTTTCAATTAAGCACTTGAAGATGTGTTTCTATTAGACACTTCTGCCTGAAATTTTGAAAAAGCTTCTGCGCTGCCCAAGCGTCAAACACATAAATAAGTTAATCATGTAAAATATGTCACCTCCTTTAATTATACACATCAGCTTCAATAGGCTGTAAATTCTCATGCACATTTTAATTTAGGCTTATGTGTAATATATTTTATGTGGTTAATTTATTTATATAATGGACACTTGAGAACATTTGCAGAAGCTTTTCTAAAATTTGAGTCAATAGTTTTTAATATGAACACTTTATCATGTGTTCAATTGAGACAAGTCATGTTCGGGTGTCTAAATAAATTTATTGGCAAGTTTAAGGGCATTCAACGTATTATGTCTTATAACAATTAGGCTACAATCACGAAAGGATGGTCAGATCAGATGAATTTGAAAACATATTGTATATTTACGCCAAATATTGTTATTTATATACTATTCTTTTCCCGAAATTCCTAAGTTGCCACTAACAACATCTTTGAAACTATATATTATAAATAATACTCTATGGTTTTTATTAGTTGATAATATATGAAAATAATTATGTTAAAATAGTGTTTTTATGAATAATTCGAAATGAAGTTTCTTTAAGATACAAAATACTTTTATAGTATGATTATGATATACAATCAAACCTCTTTATAACAATGTCATTTATGCAGATAATTTTTTGGCTTCTATAGCGAAATGTTGCTAAGATAAAATGAAAATCGATTCCAAATAAAGCTTGGCTATTATAGTGAAATATAATGATAGAGAATATTTGTTTTAAAAAAAAGTCCGACTGTATATATCTCATAAATTAAGTGTTTAAAATTACACAATTTGTTGAAACCCTAATCATGATTTAGGCACATTTTGAATACTCTTTCCCCTTCTACCATCTCAATCTTTTGTGTTGTTTAATATTCAATAGCTTTTAATTTATCAATTACAAATTTAATATTGAAAAGTTTTTATTATTTTTAAGATGTCAAATTTCTTCTTATATATGCTTTAATTTCAAGGATCTACAAAATTGAGTCACCATTTAGACGAATCAAGTAGTTCTAAAATTCATGGAAAGAGCTTAAAATAAAGTTAAATAAACATGTAACTTACCTCTTCTGAATATTTCGCGTGATCCACTTATACTTAAATTGATGGTCATTTCACGGGTTTGGAAATGTAGAAAAAAAGAACTTCTTCAATTGAATCTACAGAGAATGAAGTAAGATAAATCATCAAATCGATTTTCTTGCGACATCGAAGAAATAAAAAGGAATTAGGAGATCTCATATGAATCTTTGCTTAATCGCCAGCGTTCATCTATCAAACATATATAGAAGGAAGACTTTGACAAAGTAAGATAGGTCCTTCAATTGATCTCTGATTATCGGATATCGACTTTTTCGCCGTATCGGAGGAATGAAAATGTATTATGAGAAAATATCTTAGTCTTCACTTAGTCGCGAGCGGTCACGGGCAGACTGAGTTGGTAAAAAAATGTGAAGAATGGAAAAAAAAAAAAAAAAATAAAAAGAGAGAAATACACATTATATATGATTCTAAAAAGGAAAAAAAGGAAGAAAAAAAGAAATACTAATATATTTTCACAAAGGTCCGACCCAAAGTTTTGCTGCTCTTGAGAAGATGGCTCGACAGTTGTACTTTTCAAATCAACTTGATATTTTGCAATTGATGACAATGTGGTGACGTCAAGGTTGTTTTTTTCCTCCACAAGAATTACATTTACATTCACCAACTCATATTAATTTCTTATAATTAAATACTTAATTTTTTAAAGTTATCACTCAAGTTGTGACACATATATTAAAAGCAAAATCATATTAATAAATATATTTAACTAAATAATTATCTACCTGTCTTTAAATACCTAATTAATTATTATTCGGCTCGTTGAAGTGGAGCAGTAATTTGGTGGAATTGAAAAAGAGGTAATTAATACTTTTTTAATTTTTTAAAATGACAAATATTTTAAACTAAATTTTCTGATAAAGTGACAATCCTTTGTTTTTAAAAAAGTTCACCATTTATATACACATGTTAATGTACAAATAACAGGTATGTTGTTGTTATTATCACTATTTATATTTATTAGCTTTTTAATACTAACATCCTACATAACATGTTTAAGACTATAAAATTAAAAGACATTTTGTTATATTAATATATTTTCAGTTTAAGATTTTTTTTTTTTACTTATGTAAATTAGTGTCCCGTCAAATTAAAAAAAAAAATTGCAACGGAAAAAGTAATAGTTATATTTAATTTGGATAAATAACACATGTTACCCAGAATATAAATATAAATAGCACATGTTAATAGACAAAAAACAAATATTGTGTGCTTATGAACTAGAAACATGCACAATGATACATGTAATTTAATTTTTCTGGTCAAAAGTGAACAATGACGTGCTGACACTGCATAGGAGCAATTTGAAATAACAAATGCAATTTGTTTGGATTACAATAATGAAACCAAGATCTGCTGATTTTTTTCCCAAAAAAAAAAAAAAAAAAACTAAAAACCAAATTTGTTAGTTTACCACTTAGGATAATGTCAATAAATTTTAAATTAATTGCACCTGTAGTCCTTAAACTTTACAACATTTATAGTTTTAATTTTGAAGGAGAGCGCAGCGACGTAAGTTGTTGTTGTATAGCGATTTGATTTTGAAGGAGAGCGCGATCCGAATGCTGGACCCGCGCATAATGTTTTAACGCACGGCCTCTGCCTTTTTATTTTATATATAGTTGTAACTTTCCTCCAATTCTTATAAGCTTTAGAATTTGTTATTTTAAGTTCTAAACGTGATTAAATGATTTATTTTCAGTCAATATAAGTATAATCAAAGCAAAAGACGGAAAATGAGAAAGACACTTGTATTTATATTTGAGAGATATATGAGTTGAATTAACGAAAAATAGTTTGATAAATATAAATGTTTTGTAAGGATTTTTTTTTGTTTGAAAAATTAAATTTCTGTTTTTGGAAAGAAACAAAAATTTATAACTTTACCCCGATAACAAAACAACTGCTTCTACTGCTACTTGAATCCACTTCTAAATTTTGACCAAACACTTTAAATATTAAAAATAAAAAAAAAAACTTTTTTGAGAAAAAATGTTTTAACTTCTAAAAGCTCGGCCAAACAAGCTCAAGAAAAAGTATAAGAAATACTTCCTCTATTATTCAAGGAAATGGAGAGATTGACGATGATGTCACACATTGCATTGGTGCGGGGTGGTTGAAATGGAGGTTCACATCCGGGGTCTTATGTGATAAGAAGGTACCACCAAAACTCAACGGTAAGTTCTACAAAGTGGTGGTTAGACCAACTATGTTGTATAGGGAGGAGAACACCAGTCAAGATCTTTCAGGTTCAGAAGATGAAAGTTGCAGAAATAAGGATGCTGAGTTGGATGTGTGAGCATACTAGGAGGGTTAGAATTAGGAATGAAAATATCCGAGACAAGGTGAAAGTGACCTTAATGAAGGACAAGATACAAGAAGCGAGACTTAGAATTATGAAGAGGAGATGCATGGATGCCCAGTACGGAGGTGTGAGAGGTTGGATATAGATGACTTCAGGAGAGGTAAAGGTCGACCGGAAAAGTATTGGGGAGAGGTGATTAGACAAGACATGACACAGTTACAGCTTACCGAGGACATAACCTTATATATGAGGTTGTGGAGGACATAGATTAGGGCAAAAGGTTGGTAGTAGAGCGTTATCCTACCTTTTATTTCTTACTAGTAGTTGTTGTATGTCTGATGTAGTTTCTTATCCGTTGGTTGCTGTTACTAACTATTGTCTTTGGTTATTACCGTTTTGCTATAAATAATAATACCGCTTTGTTTTTTTTTTAGTCGAAAGTGTCAAAATAGTACATTATACCATGCATGTGGGATTATTGTCACGCCCCGACCCATGAATTGGGTGTAACACGACACTTGTTGCCTTGCTGCATCTGACCGAGCGAACCATATGGCTTGCCGAATCAACATGGGACATACACTGATGCGGAATATAAGTTAAAATGCATGATCTGAATAAAACGTAGGACCCAAATATCATAAGTCTGAAAATATCGTTATATCTTAAATGCGGAAATAGTCTGAAAGCATAGTAAGATAGCCAACAAGGCTAACTCAAACTAAATAAACAGACACGACCGACTATTCGATACGAGCTGCTGCCAGACAAGGATCGCATCGCATAACTAACATGAACATGAAATATAAATAATGACTAAATCCCGAATGAGATGGGGCTCACTAAAAGCTGATACGAGCAATGTCCTAACGAGCAGATCCGCCGTCCTGTAAATTAATACCTATTTGTCAAGGGGACGTCAATACATTTGAATTATACTGGTATGTAAAGCAACTGAATGAAATAAACATGACACATGAAATAATAGAACTGAAACCGAAAGTGACATGAACATGAACGAGCATCTCTCGTCATAAATAAATTTGTAACATACGAGTAAAAACATTTTAAGTACATATGTATATATGGGAGAGACGTAGTATAACAACATGGAATCATTTTCCCGACCAAGACCCCCCACACCTTTCCGGGTATGAGACATAAACATGACATGAAAGGATCCAATTCAATTATCTGAAGGTGTCGTCCTAATCTGGGCAGATCGACCCTTACCTACGTTAGCATACGTAGTTTCAGGCTATCTAAGCCTTCTCGATAAACCTATGCTATTCTAAAAAACATGAACATGGATATCGGTGACATCTGAGCCTATGGTTTGTATAACATAACTTGTAAGTATGACTTGTAGACATGATTCGTAAACATGGCTTATAAATATGATTCGTGAGTATAATATAGCATGAATATAAGTATATAGTATAACTTGTATGAAAACATGGAAAACATGTAGATTTTCATGAAAAATAAGCATAATATTTCATATCTTGCATTTGAAAACCCATGGAATGCAAAGCATGGGTGTTCATGAATTACGGACGGATTCCCAATAACTAAAATGGAATATCAAGAATATAATAATGAATTATTAATACGAATATGATATGTCATGATACATGTAAATTAGGGTCATCATGAATAAGAGTAGTTTATGGAACTTCGTATTTTTATGGATGAACGTAGAGTGAGGGTGAACAACGATGTTCCTACACGTGGATAGAAACCCTACGTACCTTAATCGGTCCAAAAATTTGAGAAAAGTCTGAAACATTGAAGAAGAATTTCAAAAGTTTAAATCTTGAACCTTGAGATGGGTTTTAATTAAAACCCTAGGTTAGGAATAATGGATTTTCACTTAGAATTGTGTTGATGTTAGAAACACTTGGAATCACTTGGAAGAGGCTTACCTTGGTGTAGGAGGATGATGGGAAGAGAGAATGGTCATTCTAGGGCTTGAGATGTGAAGAATGAAGTGAAAAAACCAAAAAACGAAATTTTAAAGTTGTTGTCGGACCCGTTTTACTCTCATTTTTGGCCCACTTTACGACCCATAAATTATTTTACAGCTCGTAAATCATAGCGTGAAACCATAAAAGTGTGCTTGATATTTTTGGCAATTTTACGGCCCGTTTTTCCGGAGCGACATAACATTGTTTAGTAAATCATACATAACTTTTTGTACAGATGTCTGTTTGACCTCTATAATATACCGTTGGAAAGGTATTTCAAAGATATACAACTTTCATGAAGGAAGTTTTCTCAAATTCCTTACAGATTTCTCCATATAATCACTTTAAGTGAGACCTGATGCAAACTCACTTAAAAACATGCTCCGTAGGGTAGCTTTCAACTTTACTTTGCCCAAAGACTCTTCTTATGACTTGATTAGGTTTCAAAATCCCTTTCTACACTACTCATATTGGGTTCATTATCCCCCCGTCTTAAGAGTCAAACCTTAGCCCGAAACGAGGTGTTACAATTATACTTAAGATAAAGTTCTCTATTTTAATTTGTTTGTCTGACTTTACTTGGCATGGATTTTAAGAAAGTAAAGAAGAATTTTGAATCTTGTGGTCTTAAACTAAAGATATATAGAATGTACCAAAATGCCTTTAATCCTGAAAACGTGGAAAAAAAACTAAGAGTTTTCAAAAATTGAAAGAAACATTCTTTTGAAATGGTAAAAGGAAAGTAAGATAAACAAATTGAAACGGAGGGAATATATGAAAAGTTGTACTGAAAAAAAATCTTAATTTAATAGGAACTGTATAAAGAAGTAACTAGTGAGTGTGTTTAAGTCGATAATCAAGAACGCATGAATGCGCTGGAATAGCTCAGTTGGTTAGAGCGTGTGGCTGTTAACCACAAGGTCGGAGGTTCGACCCCTCCTTCTAGCGTTTCTTTCCCCTTTTTTTGTTCTTTGTTTTATTTTTTGTTTTGTGATATCCTATTTAATTATTTTTAACTATTTCATCGGAAAATTCATTGATTCGTGTCAAAAGTAGCTTAGAACATTGCCTTGAATCTCTTACTAATTAATACTACTAATAGTTTACCTATTAATTAACACGTACTGACCTTTGCAAGTTTTTACTATAATTATGCATTTATTCACAACTTTATCCAACAACTCACAATGATAATCTGTACGTATGCAATTTCAGAATGATTTCAAATTGTATGTCCAACCACAATTTCAACTTCAAATCAATGATTTCAAGTCCATGCAATTTGGAGTTTAAATTTGAAGTTATCATTTGAAATATATTTTGATACCTTGTGTCTATTAACTATGGATTTCGGTAAGATTGTATGAATTGAAAAGGTTTTGATAGTTTTCATAAATTATGGGATTTTAATGTTTAGGAAAAAATAATTTTTGAGATCCAAACTGTATGTTCAAACAAAATTTCAACTTTAACTCAACATTGATGTGAAATCATGGCCAAATGGGTCCTTTGGCTGGGTGAGCTGCTCTTTGTACAAGGTGCAGATAAAGGGAGCCTATAGACAATTGAAAGACAATGAGCACAACCTAGTAGAAGCAACATTGACTAATAACTCTACTTCTTTTTTCCCAGAAAACCCGAGCTTTCCACTGTATCGTTCTACAAAAAGATCAAAGAGAAGTGTTCACTGTATCGAACACGAATACAAATGATAGTATCTAGATCCTGGACTCCTAAAATCGTCCTTCAAAATAATACGCGGGATCATCATCACTCTTAATAATGTTAGTTGTGGTAGCAGCAAAAGAACTGGGCATGACTTTATGGTACATATATATAGGATTATGAGTTGTTTCCATATATTGTTACACTTCCGGCAGATGCTTGATTGGCTGCACGGTTGCTTCCAAAATTCTTCCGATTTGATTCTCTTGCAATTCTTGAACCAAACTGAAAAATATAAGTTTAAACATTGTTGAGTAAACTTGTCATGTTAACAATTTGAGCAATGGAACTCTAACAAGCAACAACTGGTACCTAAAATTCTAACCAAGTTGATTGTGAATGTAAACTCTATTGGCAAAATGGATATCAAGAGTATGACAAGACAAGTGCCATTTGGTCCTTGAATAATAGAAAGTTCTTATCTTGTTTAGACAAACCTCAAAACTATTCGTTTGACAATTCTGCAAATTTGGCTAAATCACACAAACCCGTTTGTACTGAGGACGAGCACGAGGGGAAAGGGGATGTATATGGTGATGCCTTTATATGATTAACAAATATATCACAATCAACTTTAGTGCACACTATTACTAATCGGTAGCGGAGGGAGAGCACCGGCTACAGGTTCGGCCGAACCTAGCAACTTTGGTTCAAATTCTGCATTTGTCTTAAAAATCCATTGAATATCTACAAATTATTAATTTAGAAGCCAATAAATTTAAAAGATTAGAATCCATAACTCATGAGCTTCAAATTCTGACACTGTCTGTTACTAATTATTCTTTACAGCTTTTAAAGTTGCTGTCAGAGGGCATGCATACAGGAGAAAGCCACAATATGCTCAATCACTCACTAAATCAAGGGAAAAAAAAAGTAGAAGCCAAACTCCTCAATTAAGATGGCTTTTTGTGAATCAAATATGAATAAGAGAATATTGACTCAACGACAGATGAAGAGCAAACAATAGATACCTGGATTGCTCTTTTCGGCAGAGAGGCTGCTCCAGATACACCAAGTAAATGAGCAACCTTCAAAAGAAAATAATAAAAGTGAAAGACTTCAGTAAGGCGGAAGAGCAAAACCAATGCAATTAGAGGAGAACGAAGTGAGGATCAGGTTTCTGTTTAAGGTGGACACAAAGTACAGATATAAACAAAGGATTACGACATCCTCCAAGAAACTATAAACGCACTATCATTGTTAATGTAATTTCAAAACCAAGTCTAGATAAGCTCAAAGGTTTAACCTCTCTCAAGATTTTCTTGTCACCAATACCAATTGGTTGATCAAGGTCGGCGATCTCCCACAATGGAATATCTAGCAAAATCCTGATGACATCCTCATCCAAGAAAGGGAACCTGGCCTGGCAAAAATAGAAAATAAGTTGACTGTAACTATAATATGAGAAAGTACTCCATTTAAGCAATTCAACTACCTCCTTGCCATTGTCACCAATACACCTGTCATCTCTGCCAAGGTTTCTCTTCCAAATCCTCTGCATGTCTAGTTTCATTTCATCATTCAGACCTAACCAGCTGATACAACAAATGAACAGGACCAAAGAGCAAATACCACTTTAAGCTTTCAGAAGAACTAAATCAACTTCTTTGCAGGAAGAAGTAGCAACATTAATAACCTGTGTGGCCAAGCTTCCAGGAAGCCAAAAGTGCTTATTTTTTCCAAAAAGTACTTATTTTAACAAATTTAGGTGTTTGCCCAAACTTTTGGAGAAAAAAAAAAGTGCTTTTGAATAGTAATAGAAGTAGTTTTTTTTTTTTTTTTTTTTTTGAAACTGGTATCTTTGTAATAGAAGTTGTTTTTCAGAAACAAAAAAGTAGTTTTTGCCGAGAAGCACTTTTGGAACGTTGGTCAAGCATAGCTTTAACATTGGAAAAAGTGCTTTTCAAATTAATTAGCCAAACACAAACTGCTACTTTCCAAAAGCACTTCTAACAAAAAGCACTTTTCAAAATAAGCAGATTTCGGAAGGTTGGCCAAACAGTCCATAAATCATAAAGAGGATGAATCCACCCAAGTGATAGTTGCCTCAAGTACTTTTGAGGAAGACAAAGCTACACATAAGAACTGTGATGCAGTGAATATCACAAGAACGAATCAACAGGAGCGGATTAAACAGAGGAAAAGATGTTAGCATACAATCAATACACGCCACACTCTACATAGTTCCCTTTTTTGGATGGTGGAAGATGGGGGAAATTCATACATAGGAGGACTTTACCTTCCGTTTCTATATTTTGTCCTATGCCGACCATATCCAGCACACTGTTCATCTGCACCAGAACCAACTAGGAGAATCCGAGCCGCAGATTTGTACTTTACACGGTCACAGGTTTCATCATTGCCTGTCTCATCATGTAAACAACCGTCTCCACTAGCAGCCAACCACAGAGCTATACCAATATTCAGATCCTGAAGCAAGGGAAGAATTAATTAAGCAATTTGATCGTCATTCAAAATGACAAAGTAACAGACACATATTCATATAGGTATTGATTTAAAAATACCATGTAGGTACTCGCAGGATTTATTAGTGACATGACATGCTTCGTTTCAGAGGTCAGCTTTTGCAGATCAGCATCAATCTCTACAAGTTTCCATCTGCAACTCAGTTTTATGATGAACAAACCTCTGGAAACTCAGTTTTATGATGAACAAACCTCAAAATGAAAGAAAAAGAAACAGAAATCGAGAGAAACAAAATGGTAGAGGCTCAAAACCAAGTTGCATCGCACAAAAATGTTTTGCTTCTACATGAGCAACCTAATATTGTTGTGTCTAAAGAAGGTACATTGAGTAGGACTATTTCTCAAATTGCCAAATTTCATCAATGCCAATTATTCTTCAAAAGAGCTATGCTTGCATTTAAATCCGGGCTCATAAGTTGCATGATTCATCATTCCGGCCATTATCAGCATGCATTTTCAAACATGTGTGTCATCTTGCTGATTCTCACGAAGAGATCAAGTTGCTAATGGTACATAAAAAAACAAGAAGGGGAATGGATACCTTCTTGATGGGGCAATACTTTGAAGTTCCTTTAGACCTGCTCTAGCAGAGATTCTATCAGGAGCACATGGACCGTCAAAGCTTACATTAAGCAGATCAATTTCATCTACAGGTACAACACGAGAATAGACCATGACTAGATTAAATTTTCCACAGGTAAATAAGCAGGAAAGGAACTTAAAGAATGTTCTATGTTAACTCAAGCAAGAGGGATATAGCAGATGTTACAAACACTCACATTTGGCATCCATGCACTTATCTAGTAATGCTGCAAGTATCATAGAGTCTAATCCACCAGAAAAGAGCACGGCAACTGGAGCATTGCATTTATTTGTGTAGTCAACTGAAGTGGCCTAGACATAACCCAAGAATTCTGTCAATTCAGAAAGCGAATACAGCAGCTTATGTTTTCCTGTTCCGTTGAAGGGCTTCTAAATCAATACAAACATTAGTTCTAACCATTGGGTGGAAACAGAAAACAAAAGTTAATCAGTTTCAGACCTGGTAGATTGTATTTAATGCAGTGCGTCGCATTATCGACTCTTGTAAAGCAATCATTACCCTGTGTGGTAGAGATGTAAGTAGGCAGTCTGTATAAGCTGTAACAGTTAGAAGAAGATTGCACTCAAGTTAGACTCTGACAGCATGTTTACTCACAATTACTATATCCACCAAACATGTAATGAATGGTGTTAACAACATAACTATGAGATACTGACCTAACTTAGATTCCATCAGAATGGAAGGAGTTAAAGGCGAGTCCTCTTTCCTATTGTAAACCTTTTGGCGGGAAACATGCAAGTCCTCGGGTTTTGGTTGGACTGAAGTTCTCTCCCAAGTGATTAACTCCTTAAGCTTTTGATCTGTCCAGTCATGCTTCAAAACTTCACCAATTAAATCTTCATCCGTTCCTATTGCACCAATAGACAAACTGTACACACCGCATGGAAGTTCTTTCCAGAAGTCTGTTTTGGCTATTTCGCCTCCATCTGCAAATTCTGCAAAATCAAAGCGTAACATGCGTTAAAAGATTGCACTCATTCACAGAGGAATAAGAGGAGGTATACAATAGACTACCAACTGCTGCCATATTTTGTTTGTTTTTTTCTCATGTCGGTAGGAGACAATGTCAAATAATTTTCACATTGATGTTTCTAATTTTAAAGTATTAAACTATGAACAAACAAGCAATATTGACTTTCTTCCAACACCAACTATTCTATCCATCTAACAGACTGCTTGAAAGCTCAAAAGGAACAAGTTTGGATTGAAAGAGCTGATTTTCAATATTGTTTCTATGAAACAACAAACTTCACAAACAGAGAATGGTTTAATCACCAAAATGCTTAGCTCAAAACAATATATTTGATCGTTAGATGTTCTTGGTTGTACATGCTCAATTATCACTATGGATAATTTAATATAGTTACCATCAAAGATAATGGCAACTGATTCGCTTATGTTTTGCTTTAAAATAGTTGAAGCTTCTCCAAGAAAACTTCGTTATTAAAAGAAATCAGTGAGTAAGATGTTGAAGAAGTGTTACCAGAACTTCTGTTTACAGAGGGAAGTGGTGATACGGAAGATAGCAGAAACCGAGGGTCCTCCTTCGTTGGCCAGTGAACAAGAAGGCTTCGCCTTCCAAATGCATCTCGACCAAACCATAATATGTTTGAACTACTCTATAGCAAAGAGTAAGCGGAGCATCAGAGAAGCTTTTGTTTCAAAATGATACAGCCTTTCCTGCTGGGATAAGCCAATAGAAACTTACCACCAAAAGTTACCTGCCAATAAATCAAAGCCCACGGCCCCTTGATTCTGGAAAGAAGTCCTGGAACAGAACTTCGCCTTTCTCCAGAAGTATCAGTTATGTTATGTTGAGGAGAAACATGAGAACAACATAGTCCTAGATGTTGCATAAGAATTTCAGTGACATTGCTATCACTACTCATTTCGATGCCTCCAAATATTTCACCTAAGCAATAATCACAGGAAAACAAACAAGAATCAATAACAGACTCTTAGAAATGGGAAAAAATAGGACATCGTAATTAATTTTGATAAAAATAATAAATCAACTTTTAATATTTTATTACTTTAAAAAAAGAGATTTATTTTGACAGAGATAATGCTTTAGCAAGCAACTTGGTGAGAAAAAAAGAAAATCTGAATGTTTTTGTGAACAAGAAAAAAGTAGTGGAATCTGCATATGGCCCAATTACTTGAAAGTGCAGAGAAACAAATACTACAAAATAGTGATACATTGTTTGACTCTCCAAAGTTAAGCATCAATTAAGTTGAAGAAAATATATAAAAATAAGAAAGTCAAGAAGAAAAAATCCAAGAGACACTTCAGTCTATCATGTTGGAAATGGCTCAAACGCCATGGTATTACCATTATAAACAAGGATGTTCCCTAACCCGTCCACCAATGGTTGAGCAATGGGATTTATGCCTCTAAGTTGCAATGTAGCACCAACAAATTGCATCTCTCTAATGAGTTCTTTACCACCACCACCACCAAAATGACAAGCCTCTCCCTCACTGGGATCTTCATTCTCCACAGAGGCAACAACATCTGGCTTCCCACCACACAAAGATGAAACCTCAGAACGAAGTATAACTTTCTTGCATCCCAAACTATCTGGACCCCTTCTTCGTAACACAGCTTTTATGTCACCCACTGAAAACAAAGTCTAATGACAATATAAAACATTGTTAGACTCTTCAAGATCACTTTTAAAAAGAAAAAGATAACAACTTTAGAAACTTCACATTAATCTTTTCTCATTAAAGGTGCAAAGATAGCTCTCTTTTCCTTTAATTCTTTAATCAAAGCTACCTTTTTTTAAGTTTCCCTTTTCAGTTGCAGGCAGTTCTTATGCTTTTTTTTGCTTCATTCGCGAGTCGTATAATAATCATGCAGATCAATCAAAAAGATTTTAAAGAAAATAAAAACAGAAACTGCATACATCATTCCTGATTAAGCTACAAAGCTGGCTCACTTTAGTTGCTGTTCTTCTACTTAATTTAGATATTGTAGCAAAAGGGGTTCATCTATCGATACGGATACCGAATGATGAGAAAGATAACAACTTTAGGAACTTTAAACTTTAGGAACTTTACTATCTTTCCTCATTAAGGTGCAAAGATAGTTCTTTTCTTTTAATTCTTTATCTAAGCTATCTTTTTAAAATTTTCCTTTCAGTTGCAGGAAATTTTTGTGCTGTTTTTGCTTCATCCGAGACTGGTATAAAATTGGGCAGATCAATCAAAAAGACTCCAAAGGAAAACAATAACAGAAACTTCATAAATCATTCATCATTGCTGTTTATTTACTTAATTTAGGTGTTGTAGCAACTTTAGAAACTTCACATCAATCTTTCCTCATTAAGGTGCAAAGATAGCTCCTTTCTTTTAATTCTTTATCAAAGCTAGCTTTCTTTAATTTCCCTTTTCAGTTGCAGGCAGTTCTTATGTTATTTTTGCTTCATTTGCAAGTTCTATGAAAATGGGCAGATCAATCAAAACGATTTTAAAGAAAAACAATAACAGAAACTTCATAAATCATTCCTAATGTGCAAAGCTAGCTACTTTTAGTTACTCTTTTTTACCTAATTTAGAAGTTGTAGCAAAAGGTGTTCATCTAAATGAAAAAATAACAACTTTATAAACTTCAGATCAATCTTTCCTCATTAAGGCGCAAAGATAGCTACTTTTAGTTGATAATTTTTACTTAATTAGGCGTTGTAGCAAAAGGGGTTCATCTAAATGAAAAAGATAACAACTTTAGAAACTTCACATCAATCTTTCCTCATTAAGGTGCAAAGATAGCTACTTTTAGTTGATAATTTTACCTAATTTAGAAGTTGTAGCAAAAGGGGTTCATCTAAATGAAAAAGATAACAACTTTAGAAATTTCACATCAATCTTTCCTCACTAAGGTGCAAAGATAGCTACTTTTAGTTACTGTTTTTTACTTAATTAGGTGTTGTAGCAAAAGGGGTTCATCAAATAATAGAGAAAGATGCATAGAATGTGAAATCAGAAGTAAAGTAGGACTAACAAGTAACAAGGCTGCAGTTTTGCTGTTCTTGCATCAATGGTTACTACAATAATAGAGTATATTATTACCTGCTGTTCCAATAGAGGTAGTGGAGAGATAAAATTGGGGTCTAAAGATGATAAAATTGTCTTAATTCCAGACACAATCACTGCTATACCACACATCACTCTTTCTCTTTGTTTGCAGCTTCCTTAAACCCTACACCCACTGGAAATATACAGAGACCCCTCCAAAGTAGGAAGAAAGGTTTATGAAATATCAACCAGCCAACATGTAAAATAAAAAAAAATAAAAAATTTAAAAAAAACGAGAAGACAAAACTACCCTTAAGGTTAAGTCCCCACTAAAACCCTTTTTTAGAAAACTAAAATAAAAAACGTTGCTGCTGCTACTAAGCGGCCATTGCTAACAGAGTGATTTTCTACACAAGGTTTGAACTTTTATCAGAACCCTATTTCTTCTATTCATTCTTTCTTGTTACTGCTAATTATATGTTGTGTACTTTCTTGAATGTTCAAAGATATTATCTTTAGAGTTTGTTGATACTTTATACCAGTAGTATTAGTATTATTCTCATAGTTCTTTGTTCTACAATATCTGTTGTTTCTTGTATTCGATTATTGTATCATTTAGCTATTGTTACTTTTCCTTTCTTTCAGAATGCTATGTAATTTTTTTTTGGTAAGGAAAATTGGGTAAAATGTTTTCTTTATTATTTGCCATGGCTTCTTCACTTTCCTTTTGCCTCTCTAAATTAGTTACGACTAATTTTGTGTTGGGTACTTTCAAGAATGTTTGTGCTTGTTGAATACTTGAATAATGGAGTGCGGAAGAAAGCTTTCTATAGTTTCTGTTTGCACTAACTATAAGTAAGCGTTTGGGCCATAGAAACCAAATATTTTCACTTTATTTTAAATTTTTGAAGTTGGAGTTGAAAATGGAGTTGTGTTTGGTTATACTTTTTGCAAAGGAGAGGAGAGCATTTTGTTTGGAATTATGAAGGAGTTAGAAATCAGGTTATAAGTTGTTTTTCAAATTCGGAATCCTACGTCAAGTTGAATTTGAAATTTCATGGCCAAACACGGATTTTTGAATAAAGTGAAAAATTTATTCCGGAAAAACATGAATAATTTTTTTTGCCAAACGGCTGATAAATGTGCAGAGAACTTATAGCTTTAACAGTGTTCACTTTATACTTTAGGTACTATTTTGAATGAAGCTCCAAAGTTGAGGGTTTTGGGTTTCTTCTCTGAGTCCAAACAGGGGGTAAAGGCAAAACTGTAAAACCTTGCCAACCACACAGCCGGAAAGTATTGCTCCCATCTTGACTTCAGCCTTTGTTTTCTTTCTTTGAAACGATTGACCTGACTGGCTTGAAACTTGATTTGATTATCCGCCGCCGCTAAACCCGCTCCACCACCACTGCCCTTCCATTTGCTGTCGTTATTTGCCTCTTTCCACCACAGCCGAGATGGAAAGTAGCAGCGGGAGCACCAGCTATGCCGGTGAGTGGAGAGCAGAGGAAGCTATCGCCGGCAACACTGAAGCCCTTCGAGTTCTCAGAGAACTCATTACCTACCCCCTCCTGTACTCTGCTGAATCTCGAAAACTTGGCCTAAAGGTACTACAAGTTTACCAAGTAGTATATCTTTGACATTCAGCTTATCTATCATCTTTCATTAACAACTCTATTTGCTTTGCTAATTTTTTCTGTAGTGGCCACGTGGATTGTTGCTATATGGACCTCCTGGAACTGGCAAGGTACTATACATGTATGATCTTGATCTGGGTTGGAGCCAAAATCATGCCTTTTTGAATTTAAAACAGACTTTTTTGGTTTTGAGCCAAAATCATACTTTTGAATTTCGAACTTGTTATTTGTGTTTGAGCCATAATCGTGTCTTTGAATCTCAAAATTGGCACTTTTGAGCCAAATCCTGTCTTGTCAATTTTACAATTGACATTTGGATTTGAGTCAAAATATCATGTCTGTGGATTTAGAAGATAACTTTTGGGTTTGAGATGGTTGTTTGATTAAAATTTTGTAATATTTTTTAATTGTAGACAAGCTTAGTTCGAGCAGTTGTTCAAGAATGTGGCGCCCATTTGATCGTAATAAGGTGTGTTTGATTCTCACTCAATTTTATTTTCTCTGACTGGCTTCTATATGTCTTTTGTTTTGTTGCTTATGTACAGTAAAAGTGATGGTCCTTTTTTTTATTATTTCTTTGTTATTAACAACAAAAAGTACTAGAAGTGCTTTATAAGTATGCGTGGCAGAAATTTACCTAATTGGTTCAGATCTATCAATCGAATGATGAGCATTCTGTGATCCTTATGGTCCTTGATGATATTTAAATAACTGAAGAGTGCTTGCGTTTTGAAAGAGTTGAGCTTTTGATGCTAGTTATTTATGTATGGTGACTCCACACTTTTACGTACATTAAAAGAAGAAAGAAGTCATTGACTTCAAGGAGAATCTTGCATTGTTTTGTATTTTTCTTTACCTTATTGTTCTTTCTGGCTTTGGATGTATTTGCAGTCCCCATTCCGTTCACAGGGCTCATGCTGGTGAAAGTGAGAAAATTTTGCGGGAGGCATTTTCTGAAGCATCATCTCGTGCAAAATTAGGCAAGCCATCGGTCATCTTTTTGGATGAAATAGATGCTCTTTGTCCTCGTAGAGATTCTAGGTACATGTTGCACCACTTTATCCACATCCGTATGACAATGGCGTTGCTTAAACCATGGTTTACATAACTGAAAAAAGAAAATATGTTCCTAGGGTAGAGTAGATGATATATTCCAATGTTCTTTACTAACAAGTTATTTGAGTGCTTGGATTGCAGAAGGGAGCAAGAAATTCGTGTAGCCTCTCAGCTCTTTATGTTGATGGATTCCATTAAATCCTCATCGACATCTGTATCACATGTTGTGGTGGTAGCATCAACTAATAGGTAGCGGTTTTGCAACATTTGCTTTGTTTGGTTTTTTATCTTTTAATTTGTGGTGGATTGCCTTTTCCCGTGTCTCTCATTATCAGCAAGTGTACCTTGACTATGAAGGTGCTGGACTCTCAGCAGAGTTCTATTCACAAGAACAAATAATTAAACAAAGAGGGTATTGATTTGAAAAGCATCAAAAGGGAGTTTGGATGTCAATAAAGATTCAGATTTTTGATCAGTTCAAGATTCAAATATCTTGGCAGAAGATGAAATAGAAATCGAAGTTGCCTTGCAGTTGATGTCTTGAACAAAGAAGCAGAAAAGGAGTTGTAGGTAGAATAATCTCATCACATTAACAGCGGGCTTGAAGAAGTGCTTATATCAGAAAGTAATGGACCAGAGAATAGAAAACAAATGTATTCTTACGAAGAGGCATCTCGAGGTCTGCATGATAAGATGATGGACTTTGAGCTCCTTGATGAAAGCATTCTTGATGCTTTCAACTTTGAGAATGAACATCAGCAGAAGATAGCTTGATTGGTGAAACTGAAAAGTGAGGCTTAGAAGGCAAACCATTTTGCCATTCATCACATTAACTTAGAGTGGAATGCTAGAAAACCTTCTTGGTTTTCCCTTAAGAGATGTATCAAAATTGTGATTGCTCCTACTTTTGTTTCTTTTGAGTTTCTTGAAAACTAGTAAATTTTCCTCTTTATAATGATCAAAAAGAATTTCTTGTTTTCACTGTTAGATCCTACAAGAAAATGTAAGCAAGCGACAGTGCCAGCTTACTGTCTGTAAGCAAGCCACCAAGCCCCGAATGAGATCCTTCTGATGGTCATGAAACTCTATGCTTACTTCTGTGTCATGTTATCGTACACTTCTCTTTTAAATTAACCTGATACCTATACATTTTATGTGCAGGCCGGATGCTATTGACCCAGCTTTAAGAAGGGCTGGACGTTTTGATGCTGAAATTGAAGTCACAACACCTACTGAGGAAGAGCGGTTGCATATTCTCAAGGTGAGCTGCATAAGATAGATTTTTTAGCATGCACCAGTTTAAGGAGATACCTGAATGGTTACTCTTTGTGAACATCCACAGTTGCTCAATCCCTTTTATAATCTGTATGAAGTTGGTCTTAAGATGCTGGTTTCCATTTCTGGTTTTTCAGCTTTATACGAAGAAGCTTCAATTGGATGCGAGTGTTGACCTTCGAGCCGTTGCTGCATCTTGCAATGGTTATGTTGGGGCAGATTTAGAGGCTTTGTGTCGTGAAGCTGCAATGTCTGCAGTAAGAAAGTGCTCTGATTCAAATCTAGACGAGGACTCCTACAGCATTAATATGGAAGATTGGAAGCATGCAAGAGCAGTGGTTGGTCCTAGTATAACGAGGGGTGTTACTGTTGAAATCCCCAAGGTTTCTTGGGAAGATATTGGAGGGTTGAAAGACATAAAGGTGTGACCTCGCACGAACAATTAGGTCAGGTTGAATATTTTCAAAATCTAATATGATGTTAAATTCTTGAAACAGAAAAAGCTTCAGCAAGCTGTTGAATGGCCTTTAAAACACTCTGAAGCATTTGAACGGCTGGGAGTATCACCTTCCCGTGGAATCCTTCTTCATGGACCACCAGGGTGCTCCAAAACAACCCTTGCAAAAGCTGCTGCTCATGCTGCCCAAGCTTCATTCTTTTCCTTGAGGTCTGATGAACATTCTGGTCTCTTCTGCCCTTGGCATAAATAAATCTTTTTCTGCTTTGTTTCCTGCTAACTCTTGATGCAAAAGAAGGATTGATAAATGATAACTCTCACTAGTAATGATGGTTTTTAGATATAAATGTGTTTACTAGAAAAAGGAAACATGTGCATGCACTGATAAAATCAAAATGAGCACCGGAGGATGTGCCCTAGTGGTCAATGAAGTGGGAAGAGAACCATGAGGTCTCAGGTTCAAATCCCGCGCAAAAAAAAATTAAGTGATTTCGTCCCATCTACCTGAGCATTGGTGGGCAAAGTTACTCCAGTGAAATAGTCGAGGAGTGCGCAAGCTGGCCCGGACGCCACTGTCACTTTAAAAAGTCAAAATGAACCAATAGCTGGTTATACACGTGTAGTGCTTGCAGTTATCATAGCTTTTCACCTTTTCTATCTTCTTTATTGTCAACTATTGTTCTTATTTAAGCATTTCTTTTGAATGCATCTAGTAAGTTTATCGTTATTGTTTAGTAGTTGTTTCATGCATTGCTTAGCAACAAGTGAGCAGCGATTCTTGTCTCGTCAGCCTTTGCCAACTTATATGAAAGTTCCTGGAAAACCAAAAACATGTTAAATTCTAACTTATATCACAGTTTCTGGAAAACCAAAAACATGTTAAGTTAGTTTGAAATGACTGTCATGTAGTATGCTCCCCCTAAATCTTGAATGTATGCTTGGGTTTTATACCCCCTTTGGAGCCCTGAGATTGGTATCTACTATGATGTTAACCATCTTTTTTTTAGCTTGTTTTCAGTAACTAAGTAAATAATGTATACCTCATGCGTTCGATTTGACCAAAAATTGCAAATCCTAATCATTCGGTTTCTTGAAATTCATAATCATGAAACAGTGGTGCAGAGCTGTATTCTATGTATGTTGGTGAGGGTGAAGCTTTATTGCGCAATGCTTTCCGAAGAGCTCGCCTTGCAGCACCAAGTATAATATTCTTTGATGAGGCTGATGTTGTTGCAACCAAACGGTAAGTTTATTTAGCTTAGCTGATTGCTGTTCTGACTGTGTTTTAAGTTTATCTTCCTCATTCTCCATTATTTTTGCAAAACTCTGATACGATTTATCCTTAAATGGCAGAGGAGGAAGTTCAAGTGGAAGCAGTACAGTTGGAGAGAGACTTCTATCCACCCTCCTAACTGAAATGGATGGTTTAGAGCAGGCTAAAGTGAGCAGTAAATTTATTGCTGTTTTGAAGTACTAATTGCAAATAATCTATCATTTTGATCAGGTATCGAACGGGTTTCTTTGTTTTCTAATCATTTCTTTGTCAGGGAATTCTTGTTTTGGCTGCCACAAATCGGCCCCACGCAATTGATGCTGCACTGATGCGCCCAGGAAGATTTGATCTCGTAAGAAACTCGTGAATGCTTAGTATAACTTAGCAGCTCAACATGAATGTTACTATTAAGAAGCAATCCTTGTACTCGTTAATGGTCATATACTGTAATTAGCTCATTTTATTCAATTTGGTATGCTTGCAGGTTCTTTATGTCCCCCCTCCTGACTTGGAAGCTCGATTCGAGATTCTCTGTGTTCATACACGAGATATGAAATTGAGAAATGATGTTAATCTCAGACAAATTGCAGAAGACACAGAGCTTTTTACTGGAGCTGAGCTGGAAGGGCTATGCAGAGAAGCTGGAATAGTTGCTTTGAGAGAGAACATATCTGCAACAGTTGTATGTGATCGGCACTTCCAAATAGTCAAGAACTCGCTAAAGCCAGCACTTACCGAAGAAGAGGTGGTTTCCTATTCTTCCTTCATGAAGAATCGATCTGAAAGGTCTACTAATTCATTTGAAGCCAGTTCCAAAAAGAGTGACAAGCAAACCAAGAACTTGTTAGTTTTGGCCAGTCCTGTTACAATTGGCGTCATTAGTGTTGTATTATACATTGGTGTTAGATACTTTCTGATGCCTACTGAAAAGTTGTCGAGGGAACTAACGAGTACATAGCGTCCAACTATGTTAATTCCAGCATATTGCGGCATATGATTAAATTACCAAAATTTTGAAAACAATTTCTTAGCCAGTTGAGGCATCCTTGGACGTGATTTAAGTTTTGATGCTTTTGGTTGTCTATAACATATTTACTAGTACTTTGGATATTGGTCCTTAGTTAACAAATGAATGACGCCAGCTACTATTAATAGAGTATTTTACATATTTGGTGTTGAAATTATTGGTTTTGTTTAAAAATCGATTGCAACTGCTATTTGCTGAAAGTTTGTATATTTCTATTAGAAGTGAGTGAGCGTGTGTGTGTATATATGCCTAGTTCCTTGTGTTTCTGGCTGTAGAAAAATGAGATTTGGTTTCAGACCCAATGTGTGATGGCACAATCTTTACCACAATTTTTTTTCTCTGTCTGAAATGGAAGTTAAAAGCTGTAATAGCAGGGTTTAGGATCTATGTTGCTCGAATCTCCAAAAATGTTTTCGGGCGTGATGTAATGCATTTTTGCAGGATCCAACACGGGTGTGGAAGGAACGGAAATTCCATACTTTGAACAGAGAAGTCCTTGTATAGTCTGAAAATTTCTTGTTTACAACTTTTGCCATCTTGCTGTAATTTTACATCCATAGAAGAGAAAGATGGTTTGCTGAATGGTTTGCTGAATTTTATGGGGGATCAGATTGTATAAGTGTGTACTTATTACATGCATTCGCCGGGTGATATTTCTTTTTTGCTTATTAGTAGAAGAAAAAAAGAAAAAACAGGTTAAAAAATGCAGTTCTTCAAATGGTTTCCTTAGCTCTGGCAAGAGCTAGAACTTGTATTCCCTCTTTGAGCTTCATGTTCGCCGTAATTAAAATTATTGGAGATATAACTAAGTAAAAGTGAAGGAGGCCTTGGAGTAACCGATAAAACCCATGTGTGACGATGAGGTCACGGGTCGGAAAGACCTCTTGCGACAAATGTAGGGTAAAGTTGCACATATGAGACCTTTGTGGTCCCACGGACCCGCGTATTATTTTTTTTTCATAACTAAGTAAAGTGTGTTCTCCGAGTTTAAACATTTAGACAAGAGGGTAACAAGAAATAAACACTTTTAATGTGTTATTGCTCTACATCTTACTTTTGAAGATGTGAGATACGTTAAACTTGATGACAAACACAAGTGAAGAAAGAAATTGACTAGTTGAGCATAGGTTAATTAAAATAATTTATAATGCAAGGTGAGAGCATAAGCTGGAATAGCTCAGTTGGTTAGAGCGTGTGGCTGTTAACCCCAAGGTCGGAGGTTCAACCCCTCCTTCTAGCGTTATTAATTTTTAATTTGCATAAGTTAAGAGCTTAATCTCAATAATATACATCCACCATAAAATATTACATTCACGTAGTCATATTTTTAATTTACATCTACATAGCCAATTTTTTTTTTTTGCAATAGTGTTCATACACACGATATACAATATTATACGCTTAATGTAGATAATGTATAAATCTTGTATAAAAGTATATAATAATGTAATAAAGGGCCATTTCGGGTAATATTAGAAATATTGTCCATTTCCGGTAAATATTTTCTCCAAATAGAAGGAAAATTTGGTGTTTTTACTCTCCCAATGTATGCATAAGATCCAACACAACTAATATTTGCAGGTGTTTGGACATTATTTGAGGGTTTTATTTAAAAAGAATATTAAGTACTAGCACTGAGGTTGAAAAAGTGTATTTAGTTGAATAAAAAATCGAAACAAAAATACTAAAGAGCTTTTTGAAAATAATTTTTTTGACCCTTTCTGCTAAAAAATAAAAAAAACACTAGTTGTTCAAAATAGTGTACAAAGTTTCCACCTTTTGCTTGCTAATAATTTTTCAAGAACAAATTTTGAGACATGCCTTCAATGGGCTGCTAATAATTTTTCAAGAAACAGTAATCACCATCAACATAACAAAACACAAGGGGATTTTTTTGCCAGGTTTTTAGTTTCAAGCATACCCCACTTGTTTAATTTACTTTAATCTTTTTTTGGTTCAGTCCATTAGCTAAATGCTTCCTTTAGTATTTTTGCTATAAAGATTTGATCTTTTTTTGTTTTTTTGTGTGTGAATTTTTGCAGGAAGCAAAAGATTGAGCAACAGATTAAAAATTTACCAATTGCTGCAGTATAATTTTAATGATTTATTTTAACCCCTTTTTCTATTGTCAGCTGTTTTTTTTACTATATTGTTTCTCTTATAAGTTTATAACTAAGTTTTTGTTGGGAGTTAGCATTTTTAATTATGAGTGTTTGGCCTGTGGGATTTTTTTTTTAATGGTGGTTAGAGGCGTTTTCGTCTAGTTCTAGGTTGTTGTGGACTTGTGGTTGCCCTGTAAAATATAAGCATCCGTGTATTATAGCTTGAGAAGACGGCAACAACAACATACCCGGTGTAATCCCACAAGTGGGGTCTGGGGAGGGTAGGATGTATTCGACCTTACTCCTTCTACCTTTGTAGGGGTAGAAGACAGTGCTTACATTATCTCATTTTAATCTTATTGCCGTTTTTTTATGTTGTTTTCATTTGTTCTGGATTTTGGATTGCTGTATTCTGTGGATTTTCTCCTTACACATGATATTTGATCGATTTTAGTTGAAAAGAGACTTGTGGAGGAGGTTCGGAACAATGACACTGTGATAATTGTTGGAGAAACTTGAAGTGGAAAGACAACTCGTAAGTATTTTGGTAAACATCCTCTTAGAGTGATTGACATGCATTTGAAGCACAACCATTTGCATTACACTACTTTAAATAATACTCCGTCTGTGATCATTTATGATATTGCATAGTGTCAGTTCTAAGACCTTGCACATTTCGGTTAATAAAAAGGATAAAAACTGTGTGCGTGTTGCATCTTTCTACTTTATCTGTGTATTTGCGGTGTGGGTTATGTGTGGTTTGTCAGTCTTTATTGAGGTGTATAAAGCAGTCTTTCTGTCTCTTTGTGCAAGTCATGCATTATAGAACTGATGAAATGAGAGGGAACCTGTAACTTATGTACTATATTCGCCTCTGGTATCTAATCTTGTATGAGAGGGAATGCAAGGATTGACAGCGGGAAGGATGATGAATTAGGATTGGAACGCTATACTTTTAAGAGAGTTCCACTTAAAGCCAAGTAACCCTATCCATCTAAAAAAAAAAAGCTTAGTAACCCTCAGTAACTTGGTCTAGCCATAAACCAAGGAACTCTCTGGTGGCTAGTGAAAGTTTGTAATTGGTCATAACTGCTTGAGTTGTACGTTGAGAGTATTAACTGAATTTTCGTTGATCATCTGCCTTGTCGGTTTGATGAAGGAAGCAAGGTTGAGGTGGTTTGGGTATGTGAAGAGGAGGTGCGGGGATGCACCAGTGAGGAGGTGTGAGAGGTTGGCTATAGAAAGTTTTAGGAGAGGTAGAGGTAGGCCGAAAAAGAACTGGGGGAGGTGATTAGACAGGACATGGCTCATCTTCAGCTCACTGAGGCCTGACCCTGGATAGGAAGGTATGGAGGTCGAGGATAAGGGTAGAACGGTAGTAGGTAGTTGTCGTATTTTTATGTGGGAGAGGCAGGGGCTAGTCTCCTCTAATCAGCTTCTCCTTATTTAGTAGTATTGTTTAGTATTTGCGTACTATTATTTAGTATCTTATTCTTCATTTCTTACTACTATTGTTGCTTCATTTGCTTTGTTTATCTTGCTATTTTGATGTTGTTATTTTCCTCTTAATCCTACTTTGATTACCTCTTTTGAGCCGAAGGACTATCGGAAACAGCTTCCCTACCCAAAAGATAGCGGTAAGGTCTGCGTACATCCTACCCTCCCCAGACCCCACTTGTTGGATTACACTGGGCATGTTGTTGTTGTATCTGCTTTATCGGTTTGATATTTTGAGCATGTCCTAATTGTATCATGATAATGATACAATAACAACAATAACATACCTAGAATACAAAGCTACCTTTGTGGGGGTAGAGAGACTGTTTCCGACAGACCCTCGGCTCAAGAAACACGTTCTTCAAAACACATTTGAAAAATAACAAGAATAAAAAGCTATGATGAAAATATCGAAGAGAAGAATAGTATTGACAGCAAAATAGTAAAAATAGCCAAAGTAAAAGAAACAACAGTAGCAAAAAAATTGAAGATTAAGATAATATGATAGGATACTAATAATAATATTGGTAAGGAGAAGAGGGAGCAAATAAGGTGCTCTAAACTAGAACCATGCTCTCCCACAAAAAAAGAGAGAAATCGCTCGACTACCTACTAATCTTCTATTCTAATCCTTGACCTTCATGTCCTCGGTGAGCTGAAGACGTGCCATGATACTTTTATGTACTGGCCTATGAATACTGAGATTATTCTTGAATCCTCTTTTGGTTATTTTCCTTCATCTTTTTGTCTTTCTGTCTCTGTCTCTCTGTCTGTCTCTCTCTCTCGCTCGTCTAACTCTATTTAAAACTCGCAAGTAACAAAATTGGTATTTATTGGATAGCAATAAATACACCAGAGTGCTCTAGAAAGTTGTGTCTTTTGTATTATTCATCAGATACAAATAGGAATCTGTTACAAGGTTTAGCTTCCGTCTTGACATACCTCAGGCTTATCTTGTTATTGACTATATTTGCAGAATTACCTCAGTATCTTTTTAAAGGGGGATTTTTCCGTGATGGCGGTATCATTGGTATAACTCAACCTAGACGTGTGGCTGCTATCACTGTTGCTAAACGTGTTGCTGAGGAGTGTGGAGTTTCGTTGGGCCAAAAGTTTGGATATGCTATTAGATTTGAAGATGTAACTTCTGCCCTAACAAAGATCAAATATATGACAGATGGTTTGCTTCTGAGGTAATAAGGAAAGAAAAGTTTGATGCATATCGTGTATGCATCTAGAAAAATCATTACAAATGGTGAATGACATGTCACTATTACAGGGAAGCATTATTGGATTCATACCTCTCCAAGTATTCTGCTATTATTTTTGATGAGGCGCACGTGCGAACTATCCACACTGATGTATTGCTTGGCTTGTTAAAGAATGTACAGAAAGCAAGGTCAAAGCGTATTAACGAAGTGGTAAATACTGATCATAATTATTCTAATAACAGGCAGGCCTTGGAGGGCAGGATCGACAATAAGAAAAAGTACAACCCATTGAAGTTAATTATCATGTCTGCCAGTCTGGATGCACGCGTTTTCTCAGAATACTTTGGTGGTGCAAAAGCTGTTCATGTTCAGGGACGTCAGTTTCCTGTCGATATATTCGACACGCCTAAATCTGAGACAGATTGCTTAGATCCAGCTCTGATAACTATATTTCAGGTTTTTACATGATCTTGCTGCTCCTACGACCAGAGTTTGAACTGATCGACAATGTCATTATATTTTTTCACAAAGACTCAACATCTTTGTGCCTTTGTTGTTGATTTCTCTTAATATCTTATTTATCAGTTCCATTGCTTTGATTTCTCACTCACATTGGCTTTTATTTCCATAGCTAACTTTAATGTTTCACGAAGCATTGGGAGTTGCTGAACATCTTATAATTTATTCATTTCTTTCTAACTTGTTTTGCTAGATACATCTAGAGGAGGGTCCTGGAGATATACTTGTATTCCTTACTGGCCAAGAAGAGATTGAATCCGTTGAGAGGCTCATCCATGAATGCCTCCGACAATTACCTGAATGCAATAGAAAGCTTTTAACCTTTCCCATATTCTCATCACTTCCCTCTGAGAAGCAAATGAAGGTTTTCATGCCTTTACCAGCAGGATATCGTAAGGTTGATTTGTTTCTTTGGATAGCGTATTTATTTAAGTTTGAGATGGATGTATTCGCTGCTTTGTCTATTTCCGGAGGTGCAATTAGGTAGCTGTGTGTGAAAACATTAGTTAAATGAACTTCTTTTGTTGAATTGTTCAGAAGATAATTTAAGAATTGAGGATAATATCCTCTGTTATAAAAAATAAAAAATTAAAAAAAAAAAAAATTGAACTGGAAATCATCTTACATCTGTCTGTCTGAAAATTCAAAACCTTAGTTGCAATTTTAAAGGAAAACTCCACTTGCCAAATGGAGACATTACTCAATTGAAACGGATGATGGAAAACAAGGTTCATGCGCTCCACTTCATGCTACTTTGATATGCTTAAATTGGTAATCCACTGATGAAAAAATATGAAATTAATATTTGACTTAATGTTATTCATTTTGTTATCTCCATCATGAGGGAAATAAAGTTCGGTTGAATGCTAGCTTGTAGCCTTGTACTTGTTGCAATATGGGCTTAAGCATTGTGAATGTGCATTTGTTTACTATTTGACTGTGTTTAATGATAATGCCAATAAGTTTTTTCTCCAGTTTCTCTGGTATGCTTGACATAAATTTTTCCAAGGCTGAAAATATTTGGTATTTTCTCTGAGCTGGCAAGCTATGTTTGTTGAAACCAGATTTTAACTCTTTCATGTGGTGCTTAGGTGATACTGGCGACAAATATTGCTGAGACATCGGTGACAATACCTGGGATTAAGTATGTTGTTGATCCTGGACTGGTGAAAGCACGAACTTATGATCCTAAGATGGGGGTTGATTCATTGATCATTGTCACAACATCTAAAGCTAAAGCTCTGCAAAGGAGGTAGGGTCTTTGCAAATGAATTTAAATCTCAATAAGTGTCCCTTCTCTTATACAATTTGGTGGTGGCTCGAATACCAATAATTTCCTCTTACTTTGCAATGTTCAAGGAAGTGCATATGCCAATAAGGCCTCATATGCTTGTCATATCCATATTGGACATGTAGGATAGACTAAGGATATTTAAGGGGATGTACTTATGATTTGAAGATTTTTATTTCTTGGATCTGTATCTAATACTTAAGTACAGATATCTGTCAAAGGGCCTAAAGAATATTGATGGGATCAGCATAGGAAAAAGAAGGATTGTAATTGTAATCAAATTTTTTTCCAGAGAAGAAGAAATGCTTTCCTTCTTCTGGTATTAGAGAAAGCTCAAAATTTTAAACTTGCAGTTAATAGAAGTTAAGCTTATTCTTTCGATCTGTCTAAGCTTGTGTAAGTGGGAGGTAGGATATACCCGTATAATCGAGGTGCAGGAAAGCCAGTCCTGATACCACCGTTATAAACAAACAGTTAAATTGAACAAAGTAGGATATCTATATACAGGAGTGAAATGGATAATAGACCTTTGCTCTCTTTTGGTTATCTTGTCCGTTAAGTATCAGATAAAGAGCTAATTCCTTGATATTATTATAGTGGACGTGCGGGACGTGAAGGATCGGGAAAATGCTATCGCCTCTATCAAGAAAGTTTCTTTGAGAAACTCACAGATTCTACATTACCTGAAATTAAGAGATGTGTACCTCTCGAATGTTGTGTTGCAGCTCAAGGCTCTAGGCATTGATGATATCATTAACTTTGACTTCATTGAAAAACTAGACAGGTGATTTCCTCAATGAACGAGACAAGTTTTTTCATTGCATTTTGCAAGTATATTTTGCTATTAGCATCTGTGACACTTTTTCTTTGAGTCTTTATTCCCAGACAGTCGTCTAGTCTGCTATTTCTAATTTCTTCTTACTTCATTTGCATGACTTAAGTTTGTCTCTCACGTATTTGACCATTCATTGGCATCTATCTCTAGCCTGATGCTCGTATATTGTTTCACTACATATGTGCCCTTACATGTTTTGTTAATTAATGAATCACTAGAGGAGAACATCCGATTTATTTACTTATTCTTTATAGCTGGAAAACAAGCACCTCCCTGTGAGACTGTTTGAAGCATCATCAGTATCCTTTCAATCTACTCTATTTGCTGGATCTTCTTATAAAACTATCTTATGAAATACTCCTCGACTAAGTGATACTAGAGCTTATAAGAAGAGAAAAAACTAGTAATTTAGTGGATAACTGCCCAATATTTGTCGGCCTTTTCCTTTACAGAGAAGAACGTTGCACCATCCATAATTCATGCATTATAACATTCCGTAACTATAGCTTCTTCCTTGATTCTCTTTGAACAGGACTGTCATAGTCAACTCACTGTGGTCTCTCTACTTGTTGGGTGCTTTAACATAAGAGAATAAACTTTCAGATGTTGGGCATCAAATGGCCAGGCTACCCCTTGATCCAATCTACTCTAAGGCTCCTATTGTTGCTAGTCAACTCGGCTGCTTGAAAGAAATGTTGATCTGTGTTGCAATGCTTCTAGTGGAATCTATTTTCTATGCTCCACGTGAGAAGTTGGAAGAGGTAATCCTCCATTCTGCTTGTGTGATTCCTCCCCATTTTCTCCTTCTATTTCTGCGTTGAAACATTCCTTTATAATCTCTATTTGATGAAAAAAAATCTTATTTATAAGTAATTATGATTTTTTACAAAGTTGTGTGCAAAAGGTATACATGTAAACAATCACAAGGAGTTCTTTATAGAGGCTTTTCTTGGAATGCTGGTCCTTGACTCTTATAATGTTGATTTTGGCCAAGCATCTACGAAAATAACCTTCAATATTTTGAATAGCTAACCATTGCAGTAGATGAATATTTTCCTGTAGTTTGAACTCTTCATTTCATTTTTTTTTAATTTCTAAATCTGACTTTTAATTTCACAATAAATTGTGTTGCATGACATGGACATTGGACTGTACAAGAATCGCGTATGCAGTTTTAGCAACTGTGCTCGAGCATTATCTTGTTCCATGTTATTGACTTTTCTCTTTTCCTCTGTGTTATCTTCCAATATAGCATTCACCTTGACTTTGTTAATGTGTTACACTCTTTCTGGTATCCGATATTAATAGAAAACAAAGTCTGAACCGTTTTACTTGTTTTTGGCAGTCACGAAATGCATTGAAAAGCTTTGCAAGTCCACAGGGGGATCATTTGATGTTGCTTAATGTATACCGCGCTGCTGATGAGTTCTTTCTGAAAAAACAAGATGGTAAATAGTGAAGAAAAGGCTGAAAAGAATCTTAGAAAATGGTGCAAGGATAACTATATTAAAAGTCGCTCTCTAAAACATGCTCGTGATGTCCACAGGTAGACATGTACTTCTATATTCCGGTCTTCCCCCTCCGCAGTTCTTTTGATAAATGTTATATTCTTATGTCCATGCTTGTTATATTTCACTGTCATACGATGTATTTGCCCCTCCTCCTCTCATTTGCCCCGCTCCTTGAGCATGTGATATCTTAATCTTTCTACTTATGTTGCAGTCAAATTCTGAGGAATGTTGAACAAATGGGTCTTCGTATCACTTCTTGTGAAGATGACACAGTTCTCCTCCGTAGATGCCTTGCTGCCTCGTGTTTCCTTAAAGCAGCTATGAAGCTGCCTTATGGTGCATACAGGTAAAGATATGATAGGATTTTTATTTCGACTTAAAACTTTTTAATAACAAAGTTAACTTTGACATATTTCTATTCGTTCCCTCAGTATCTGACCTCCATTTTATCTACTGCCAGGGTCACGTTAAGTGGTTTGATAGTGCAAACACACCCTTCTTCTGTCTAGTTCTGCGCCAAGCCAGAGTGTATAGTTTATAATGAACTAGTCCATACTAATCATAGTTATGTCCATAATGTTTCTAGAATTGATTACTTGTGGCTTGTTGAGCTGGCGCCTCAGTTGTATGCTTGCAAGACGTGTGTCTACTGCCATATTATTTATATTGGTAAGAGATCCCTTCCTTAATCGTCATATATATTGCCTGCTGTGGCTTTTTCATCTTGGCAAGGATGGCGTTGAAGCTGGGAAAGTTTACATAATCTTTAGCAGACACTGTACTTTTATTGATGCAGAGGGATCACTGTTTTATCGATCTTTTTCGGGTGGGAACTTTTGAATACTTGATCAGAAACCAGCATCTCATGATCATGATTTAGAAAATGTAACTCCTTCGTAGAGAGTGCTTCCCCCCTTCCTTGTGGTTCGGATTAGTCGGGCTCGTAGGTTTCGGATTTCTGATTACAAAGCCAAAAAAAAAAAAAATCTGCATATTACCTGTAGTAATGGATTTTTGATGTTTAACTTAATTTGAGTGATTCAAATCGCTAGACAAACAGCAATAGTTATTATCTTCCTATATTATCCAAGCCTTAGGGATCGTTTAGTATTAGTAATGCATGTATTAGTTATGCAAGTATTAGTTTTGCATAAATTATTTTTTTGGATATTGGTTTGTTATATTAAAAGTTAATAAATATTTTATACTTCTTTAAATTAAAATTAAAATATTATTTATTTTAAAAAATATTAAATATTATATTAAAAATAATATCAAATTATGGTTTAGAAAAGGAAAATATTTAAGTGGGGATGATAAGGGTAATATTGTCATTTCAACTTTTTATTCATGCACTCCCTCCGGATAAAAAAAAGAGTCCACTTAGCCTTTTTTTCTTGGATAAAAAAAATAGTTCACTTAGCAAATCAAGAAAGAATTAACCTTGTTTTTTCATATTTGCCCCTATTAGTGTTATATGATCAAATCTCAATGCCTATTTAATTAGGGGTAGTTTAGCGAAATTACCTATTTTTGTCTAAAAGTTAGTATTTTCTTAAGGGGTGTGCAAATGGCTGAGTGGACTCTTTTTTTGATCCGGAGGGAGTGTTAGTTATCCATGTATTAGTTATTTCATCTTTTACCCCGCATAAAATAATATATAGATTCTTTCAGAGTCCGGCACCTAAATGACACATTTTTGGACCAACAATTCCAAAAGTGGTGCAGGATTACGCAATAAACGAAAAAGAGTTTATCGTGTAGCCCAACACGATTTACCAAAAATTCTAACGGCTCCGGTTTGTTTCCCGTCTTCAACAAAATTTAAAAGAAAAATTATAAGGCAAATCGTGTACTCCTACGTGATTTGCCTTATTAATTTTTTTCTTTTCTTTTTTGAATTGAGTGGCACAAAGTAAATGCATATGAGCTAAACGAAGTGCTACTACCAAGTAGTAGTCTTCAATTTTTCCTTGTGTTTCTCTTAATTTCTTGTTTTGGGAATGTACTAATATCATACCACGTTGGTGGGAGCACTTTGTTTTAGCTATGCCCAATTTGTAAAGCATTGGGATGGATGACAGGTGGTCACCATTCCCCAAAGTTTCAAATGTGATTCATGTCCTTGCAAGACATAGACATCCTGGATTGATGAACATGGTTAGAAAAGTGACAATGTCGATGTCTGAATTAGGTAAGGTTCCAATTACAAGAAAAGTGAGTCATCCATTCACAATGAATGAAGTTCAAAGGTTCATAAGTCTAATCGTGTAGACGATTTGCCTTATTATTTTTGGTAAATCGTGTAACCCTACACGATTTGCAAAAATCGATTTTGACAAATCGTGTAGGGGTACATGATGGAAAACAGACGGGAGCCGTTAGAATTTTTTGTAAAGTATGTAGGGCTACACGATAAACCCGTTTTGATTTATTGTGTAACCCTACAACCCTTTTGAAATTTTTGGTCCAAAAATGTGTCATTTAGACGCGGGTTTAGTTATGTGCCATGTATTCCTTCATAACTTATACATGTATTAGTTATGCGGATTTTAAATTGCAAACCAAACATCGTCCTAATTTTATACATGAATAACTTACTTCCTAACTAGCTACCAAATGTGATATAAGTATACATAAATTAATACATGAATAAGATGTATCTTTACTAGGTACGAAACACGGTATAAATTAATGCATAAACAAATACATGAATAACTTATCTCTTGTCCAGCTACCAAACGACTCCTTAGTGATCAAGTTACTTGACAGTACTGGTGAGAGGTAGCAAGCACATAATGCAATTAGTCAAGTGCACATAAGTCGGACCGAAAACCATTGTCATAAAAAAGGGGGAGCTATATAGGACCTAGTCTTTCCTTATTGCAGTTGAAGGCTAATAATAGATATATAGCTCCTTCGATTCTTGATAAAGAGCAATATGACCAGCAGTGGTTTTAATATATATAGTTTTTGAGTTTTGACAATGACTTCCATGTTCAAACCGACATTATTTGTCAAACGCAAAATGTGAAGATTTTTTCGCCAATCTCATCGAAAATGGCCCCCCCCTCTTTCCCTCACAAGATTGAGTAAGGTTTGCGTATACTCTACCTTCTCTAGACTCCACCTGATGGGAGTATACTGGCTTCTTCTTCTTGTTGCAAAATGTGAAGATTGTATCTCTGTTTGCGCTTCTTAATCAACGCCTATCCTTTGGAATTTTCTCTCTCTTTTTAATGATGGAAATGAGATCGTCAAAGATTAGACCAAAAAGCTGCCTTGGGTGGAAGACTGGAAGTCAATAGCCAAAATACACAAGAGAACCAACTTTTAGCAACTTTTCATAGATGGACAAAAACAATTCTTGAAGGAGAATTTTGTCTCTCCAATGGTTATAACTAAAATATATGATTGCTTTTCGATCACAAGTTTTAAAATTGTTTCTTTTATAAATTTCGTGTCAAATTAAATTGCATTGCATAAAATGGAACAGATGGAGTATTGGAGTATAATTTAAGCACGTAGACATCAAACTTAGTGTGGAGTATAACAATATTTTGAAAAATATACTGATAGAATATATAGTCATTGGTCCAAGCTGGTGTGTTTTTTTAATGTGAGGAAAGAAATATTCCACTAGATTCCAAATAGTGATGTGTAGATGTTGGACGATAATGCAACAAATTTTCTACTTCAAAGGTCAAACTTGTACACACGCCTTTGAATATATTTTTCTCTTCCACACTACTTTCCAAAAAACAGCGTTCCTATTGATCACCACAAGTTCTTGGAAATTCATTTTCTTTAACAAACTTTCTTCTATTCCTTCTAGTTCTAGCTTAACATATATGAACATTCAATTCATGTTACAAGTTTATTTTTCATTCACAATCAAAGAAATTAAACCGCACACTTTATATTGTTGTCAACTCACGTAGTCGGACCTACCAACAACAAGACGACTACTCTCCAATGGGCAATTCATTAGCATCATGTTTCTCTGAGAAAAATCAAGCTACAAAATTTAGAAGAAACAACAAAAGTAGTATTCGTAGTAGATCATCTAATCGTCGTCTTCCTCCTCCTCCTCCTCCATGTATCTCAAGATCAACTAGTCGAAAATCGGATAGAATTCATCCAAATTCTTTGAGAATTCATGAGGATAATTGTGATGATTATAATTATATTCGTGAACAAGCTCGAGTTGCTGCAGCTTTGTTACTACAACATCATCAACAAAATGGAACACTTACTCAATTTGAACGTTCAGTTTCTCTTAGAGACCCTTTAGCATCTTCATCTAGGAGGCAAAAGAAGAATTTTATGCCTAGAAGTTCAAGTTCTCGTGCCAGATCACTCTCTGATTCACTTCCTCATCACTTAGAGCTTCTTGATCAGGTTTGTCTTTCTACAATTTGCTTCAAAGTATTGGTAAATTGTAATTTACCGTTTTTAAGGGTTGACTTTTACCAATTGCACGTAGGGTAACTGAACTTTACCCACTATAACAATAAAATATAAATTTACTTTCTTTATGAAATTACTTTATCGAGTCTTATAACAATGAAGTCACAAAACTATTTTTGTCACATTAATGTAACTGACATATGTGTACGTGGCTCAGAAATGCAAATGAACAAAAGGTCAATTCTCCGGCTGCTGAGCGTTTTGTTGTTGTTGTTGTTTTTGTTTTGTTTCATTCATTTTTTTAATTGTCTCTTTGCTTCTAAGATATAGGTAGTCAAACTTTCTACACGGTTGGATTTTTTTTTTTTTTTAATATCTTTAGTCATTTGTATTTTTTAGCCAAAAATTTGACATATCAAACATTTGTATTATTTGAGCAATTCACGCGTTGTTCAACTACTTTAATGTGACAAAAACTAATTTAATGATTTTACTATTATGTTTGCGTGTGTAGCGGATAATATTCAGTAACCATACCTGAAATTAGCTCCCAATATGCTAAATGACAATCAGAAATTACATGAATAATACTGTAGGATGAAATATCTTCCCATCAAAATATTCAAAAGTAGTTTAGTTGTAGTTTAATGTATCTAGGTGACACATTGAAAAGAGAAGTGTGAGAATTTTCTGCCAAAGGTAGTACTGGTGAAGAGTGATAAAATAAATTGTTGTACAATATCTTACAAGTAATAATCTTTCATAGTAGTAAATGTATAATAACATGTTTTAACCTTTCTCAGGGCACAAATGTTGAAGATTTGAAGAATAAACATTTTGTTCTTGTACATGGAGGTGGTTTTGGTGCATGGTGTTGGTACAAAACTACTACACTTCTCAAAGAATCTGGATATCAAGTTGATGCAATAGACTTAACTGGTTCTGGTTCACATTTTTTTGACTCCAACAACATTACTACTCTGTCCCAATATGTGAAACCCCTCACTGATTTCCTCGAACATCTCGCCGATGACAAGAAGGTTTGATGATTCACTTGCAACTTGTCTCAATCCAAATAGGAACAATTTGATGCTTTCTTAAACTCAGAAATTGAAAAGGATCTTTTTTTTATGCAGGTCATATTAGTCGGGCACGATATAGGGGGTGCTTGCATTTCTTATGGAATGGAATTGTATCCATCAAAAGTCTCTGCATCAATTTTTGTTGCTGCAGCAATGCTGAAGAATGGACAGAGTATACTCGATATGTTCTCCGTACAGGTCGGTTACATTAGTTATACATGATTTTTTACTAGAAACCAGACGCTGTATATGTGATACAAATTTTTATACGGAGATTAAATTTGCTAATTTGCAGCTTGGATTGAACAATCTATGTCAACGCGCTCAAATTTTTCGCTATGCAAATGGGAAGAATCATCCTGCAACTGCTATAGATTATGACAAGTCATTACTCAAAGAAGTATTATTCAATCAAACCCCTGCTAAGGTATTGGTTGTGTTTATCTATGTTGCTTAGGCTCTTCAAAAATGTCAACAGCTGTGTGTCGATTTATACATTGCGGAAGACAAATTAAGTAAGGTATTTTTGACACTTTCATGTTAATTTCAGGATGTTGAATTAGCATCAATGTCAATGAGGCCAGTTCCTTTTGGACCATTAGCAGAGAAACTTTCACTTTCTGCAACAAATTATGGTTCCATTACAAGATACTATGTCAAAACACAAGATGATTTTGCAATTCCTTCATCCCTACAAGAAGTCATGATAGATTCAAATCAACCTGAACAAGTTTTCGAGATCAAAGGTTCCGATCATTCGCCTTTTTTGTCAAAACCTCAAGCTCTCCACAAGATTTTGGTAGAAATTTCCAACATTCCTCCAAAAATAAATCACAAAACCATCTAAATAAAGATGGATATATATGAGCCAAGACCATTCTTTTCAACGACATGTTCCTATATATGTACATATCAAATACATGATCATCACACATATATATCATGAAATACTTTTGAAATTCTGAATTCACTTCGTTGATTTTCTCCCTTTAAATTTACTTCATTGTTCTATCATTATGTCAAATGATATGACCTATCAAGAACGGAAAGTAAAAGTTTTTCTTATGTTACTATGAAAGTCATTTCGTTTAACCATATAATCTAGTGAGTAAAGTATGGAGGATTCAAGAATTGCATCAGACACCAGAAATTGACAAAAAATAGCAGAAACTACTCACTCGAGAAACTGCACCAGAAATCGAGGAAAAATAGAAGAAACTGCAAAAACTGCACCTCAAAAAGCGAGTTCATGTGGTTCCACCTTTATAACTTTGTGGAGCAAGATACTGTCTTTTGTTCATATTACAACAATATTATTTTGGAAGCCTTCTAATGCGGAAAACAATCATGATAACAAGCGCAAAGGCGAAGAGCATGAGATCTTTCTTTTTGTCGAATAATATGATCTATCAAGATGGAAAGTGAAGAGAAGTCTTACTATGTAAAACATTTTGTTTAACCATATAATCAAGAACTGCACTTGACACCAGAAGTCGACAAAAATAGCAGAAACTACACTAGATACCAGAAATAAATAAAAAATAGCAAAAACTGCACCTCCAAAAGCGAGTTCCCGTAATTCCTACTTTCTATCTTTAAGTAGCAAGATACCGTCTTTTATTCATATTAACTACAATTTTAGTCTAGAAACGTTCTAACGGGCATAACAATCATGATAACATTCACAAAGGCGAATAGCAGTACCAGGAATTTTTAAACAAACAGCTTCAGGATGAAGTCCATTGTAATCATTCAAGCACTGCCTGGTACAACAATCTCTGTTGCAGTATTTGTCGCTGCAGGGACCTAACTGAGCCAAGCACTTATAGTACTGTGGCTTTAGGCCTTGTGATTCTGGTAGTATTTTATGAACTTCTCCCTCTTGAGTTACTACTCTTTTGGGTGCCAATGCCATTTTGCTAGCTGCTAATTTGCCTATGAAACAAAAAAAAAACATGTTCCATTAGGAAATACTCAAAAATAAGGTCACAGGAGTATATATGATGAATTCCATTTATGAGAAAGTTTGACTTGTGTACACTGATAGTGTAAAAGAACTTTTAGATACAGTAAATAGCGAAGAGAAAATAAGCGAGGGCAGGGGCAGAACCAGTAGGGTTCGAACCCCCTTCGGCGAAAAATTACACTGTATATACAAGGTTAAAATTATTATTTATATATATATAGTAGATATTGAACCCCCTTAATAAAAATCGAGACTCCACCACTGTGCGAGGGAATAATTGGCTCAGCTGGTGAGGCGTCTCAAATTTCAATCAGGCGGATCCAGTGCTTCGTGCACACCGGGTTTATCAGAATCCAATATTTTCAATATAGGGTATTGATTTTTACGTGAATTGATAAATATCAGGTCTGAACCCATCTGAGAAGGTGCATTGAGAAGAAACTATAAAGGTTGAATTCATCAAGTCAAAATCCTGGATCTGTCTCTGCTTTTCTAATTGGTAGGTTGTTGAGTCTTATTGGGAGCAAGTGGGAGGCTACTATATATTCCTTAAGGGGTGAGGTGAAAGAAAGAACAAAAAAAAGAAACTATAGCCATAGAGCCAAAAGAATTATTTTACGTAGTTCAGTAGTCAATAAGTTGACTGACTATACAGTCTTTATACTACTGCATCTTCAATAAGACATAATCGCTTTATCATTTTTTATTTATTTAAAAGAAACCATGTAAAGTAAACTATTCAATATGAAATATAGTGTACATGTCATTTTCCTTGAACAAAAAGTAGTTGATTGAAGTGAACTCGTAAAGCTAATCAGCAAAGTGGACGTTGAACGACCAAAATAGAAAGTAGACATAGGTATAGTGGAAGAATTTCATTAAAAGAAAAACTTCTCAGATTTTCTTATTCTTCTGTTGCTTTTTTTTTTTTTTTTAATAGTCCACTAAATATGAATCAAAGTTTACACTAATTTATAGTATAATAAATAAAATTTAATAATTATATAAATAACTAAAAGAAAGACAAGAAACGAAGAAGCAATTTTATACAATATATGAACTAATCATTGATAAAATTGTTATTATATGAATCACAAGAACGAAGAATAAGGCCAGAGAATATATAAAAGTAAAAGTATATCACCTGATGGAAAAATGAATAATAGGAAAATGAAAAGAGTTGGTAAGATAATTGCCATCTTCTTTTGAGTATAATATAAGAATACTTTTCAATAAGCTGGAAGAATGTTAATATGAGTGAGTGCAATTTCACTTTGCTTTATGTATTCCACAAATTGTTGGACTCCCTTTTTTATTTATGTTAATTTTTATTCATTAAGGAAAGTATCAACCATATCAAAATTTTGAAAAGAAAATATCCTTAGAGAAGTAGTAAAAAATCAATAATTACTCAATTCGAACAGAGTTTATTCACACAAAATATGGCAAGTCTGTGCTACTAGGCAAGAGCTGAAGATAAATGGAGATATATAATGCAAGATCAAATCTTTAAAAATTATTATTAACTTCCACATTCATAACCCCATTGAGAAGTAATGGAGAAAAATACTCATTGTGATAACATTCACTCTGAGATTCACTTATTTGGCACCTGGAATTACCATAAAAATTTACCAAAATTTACCAATATTACACTAATCCAGTAATTACATGATATATGTATTTTTATTTACTCGTATAACTTAACCATAGTTAATGAACCTGTGGATTACTTTTCATCTTACATTTATAATTAACTGTATTAAATTAATATGATTTGAAATAAACCCGAATGTAAGTAATTTTTTAGTATTTAATAGGGTATGACTGATTTTTTTTTTTTTTTTGCACCACTAGCAGAAAAATGTAAGATAATTAAATAATTTTCCACTACCAAGGGTTGTGGTCGGAGGTGAAGTTAGGATTTTGAGTTTATGAGTTCTAAATTCTAGGAAGACAGCTTATTACGTTCTGAATAAATTATTTATACGTATTAAATGAATTAACAGAAATACAAGTTTGGATCAAAATAAATGCGTTCAATGGAACTCGTAGAAAACTTTTAGCTCCGCCCTTGGCTAGTGGGATGAATAGGATCCCTTAACCCGTAACAAAGATCTTGAATTCGAATCCTGGAAAAAAATCCTAATAGAGAGTATTATCCCTACATGGTGCGAATCTGGATTAGTTGGTGTCACAAGCGAACACCAAATAGAAAACAAACCAAAAAAAGTTACTTTAAATCAAAGTCTGGATAATGTCCAGAATAGTCAATACGCACAGCCACCAACACACACACAAAGAGAACAAGGAATTAGATATGGGATTTAGAACGACTCAAAATACTTGCCCAAAAATATTTAAACAATCTTGACCTTTAAAGGCATAGAAGAGACTAAAACTAATGTCCCATATCGTTTGTCAACCTGTTCGAATTTCTGTTTTAATATAGTTCTCAAGCTCATCCACTCAACTCGGCCGCAAGACGATGTGAATGGGCTTGGATTCATTCTTTGAATGGGCAGGGCCCAGGAAGGTCCCCGGGCCATTTCCACAGTGATATGGGCTCGGAAACGAGTTGACTTCACGGGCTTGGGAGTTCCATCTTACATTTGTGGGATGGGCTGAGACGAGGTGGAGCCTTATGGGGACTTCTGCCCGGAAGTATTATTGGCCGATAATAACAGTTATTCACGTGGTCCAGTCTAAACTGGACTAACTTAACGGGGCTTATGATCTTGCGGTCACCTTTTTTGTGTTTTGGAGGTCGCAGAGTAGGGTAGAAGATTAGTATGTCGTTGAGGGTTGTCTCGCTTATGAAGGGACATGCTTTGTGGTAGTGTTATATTGGCCGATTATAGCCGTTATTCACTTTGTGGTAGTTTGAAGTACCATATTTTTTTTCCACTTTCTTACAATAGTAATAGCTTTATGCTCGTACTTTCTTAGTTTTTTGTGTTTCAGAAACAACCTCTCTATCTTAACGAATAAAGATTACGTACATTCTACCCTCTCGTACTCCACGTGTAAGATCACATCGGACCTTTTTATTTTTTTTTGTTCTTAACTGACCAACAAGATAAAAAAGTCTTGACTTTTTGGAGCTTACGATCTTGCGGTCACCTTTTTTTTTGTCCTTTCTTGTTTTGGAGGTTGCGGATTAGGGTAGAAGATTAGTATGTCTCACTTATGATGGGATATGCTTTGTGGTAGATTATGTTATTCACGTGGTACCATAGGCTTACGATCTTGGCCACCTTTTTTTTTTTTTTTTTTTTTTTTTTTTTTATTCCTTTTTTTTTTGGACTTTCTTACAATTAGTATGTCTCGCTTATGATGGGATATGCTTTGTGGTAGTTTGAAGTACCATATTTTTTTCCCACTTTCTTACAATAGTAATAGCTTTATGCTCGTACTTAGTTTTTTGTGTTTCCGAAACAACCTCTCTATCTCCACGAAGCAAGAGTAAGATTTGCGTACATTCTACCCTCTCAGACTCCACGTGTAAGATCACATTGGACATGTTATTGTTGATGTTTTGCTTTTTATCAAGTACAATAGTTAACTGGTTTGTTCTTAACTTGACCAACAAGATAAAAAAGAATGATCATCATGAATTTACATAAGCAAAATCTTATCTAACTACATAGTTCGGAGTTGAGGTGTAGTGGTTATCGTAGTTTCTTGTTTTGAAAACAACCTCTTTTGAGGTATCGGTCATACACTTCACAAATCTTGAGAATTAGTATGTTATTATGCTTTATGACGAGATATGCTTGGTGGTAGTTTGGAGTAGCATATATGTCATATTTGTTTCTACTTTCTTACGTTAGTATTAGCTTTATGCTCGGAATTGCGTTTAAAGTAAATGCTTCTCTATTTCCACGAATTATGACTTTACACTTTACTCTCTCCGAACCCGGCTATGAAATTGCATTGGGCATGTTGTTGTTTTGTTTCAATTTGCTTTTTATCATGTATAGTTAAGTGGTCTGTTCTTAACTAGACCAACAAGATAAAAAAGATAGATCATCATGAATTTAAATAAGCAAAATCTTATCTAACTACATAGTTCGGAGTTGAGGTATGGTGGTTATCGTATATGATTTAGATGATTCTTTTTTTCACACTAGGTCAACCGGTGGCATAGCTACATACAAGAAAGGTGGTTAGTTGAATATTATTCGTCGGAAATTTATATTGTGTATATCGTAAATTATACTAAGTATATAGATAAAAAAAAATTGTTTTATATATATATCTTAAACCTTGAACACTCTTTTAGCGAAATTCCTGACTTAGCCATTGAATCCTTAACCCAAAATGTGTTTTGTAGTTTTTCATTAAGTGTAGTTATTAAGAGAGTAGGAACTGAGCTACAACAAGATCATGAAGATTATCGGACACATCAAATAAATATAAACGATATAATCTGATTTATCACATTTCATATTCCTAAAACATGAACGTTAATCTTAAATTTTAACAATCATGGTAACAATTACATAAATAAAATCCAGGCACTAATTGGCAAATTGCAGTTGGATTTTTTGATTGAAAGAGCTCAAAACATTTCTGTTTTCACAGCAATTTGCGCCGCCACAGGATCCGCTATCACAAATGCCCAAATTTGTCATGCACTTTTCATTTGGTATCACATCTTTAAGTGCTAGTACCATTGTACCTACTACGAAAATAAATGGTGTGTATATATATATATATATATATATATATATATATTAAAATAAGCATAATGCAGGAATTTTTTTTTTATATACAGACAAGATATTGTTTATAAGTACAAGAGTACATGGATGTCTAATCTTCTAATTATATATCTTACTATTATTATATCAAGCGATTATCAGAACTTAATGATTGTTCCTAAGACGTTAATTGAAAATCAGATCAACTCGGATAATTAATGTCGAAGGATATCTATATAGCATACCTGATGCAACAATAAGGAGGAGCAACATGCATAAAGTGGTTGAGGAATTGACCATTCTTCCTATGAATTAAATTATCAAAGTATGTCAAAATCGTTCATCTAGCTAGGGGTATAAAGGGTTGAGGAATTGACCATTCTTCCTATGAATTAAATTATCAAAGTATGTTGCAAAATCGTTCATCTAGCTAGGGGTATAAATAGAGTGCAGAATCTATGAAGTTTGAATATTCAAAAAATCTTGAACTGGATTTTTTCCCATTTTTAGGTTAGAAATCCTTTTTGGTTGTGTAATCCCAATCAAATGGTAAGAATCTGATTAAATGACAAATATTAAATAAGCATGCTGCAAATTTCTTATATGCAATTTTTAGAATTGAATTACTATTTCTGAGAGAAATAATATTGAAGGATACACATAGAGTACCTGTTGTAACAATAAGGAGAAGCAGCATGCATAAAGGAAATGTGTCAAATTAATATTTTAGAATTGAGTTATCAAAGTATGTTGCAGAATTGCTCATCTAGGACTATAAATAGAGTGCACAATATATGAAGTTTGAATTATTTTTTCATCTTTTGGATAGAAGTCTGTTTGGTTATATAATTTCAGAAAAATGGAAAGAATATGATTTTTCTTTCTTAATATGTTTTTAAATGATTAATTTATTCAGATGCACTTAGTGCTAGGACAAAGGCACGGGAATAATTACAGTTCCCAGCCTTTCCCCCCAGAACTTAGTAACCTGGCCAAAGATAGACTAATGAATTTAAGTTATATACATTGATAATATTTTTTTTATAATATCAATGAATTTTAATCTATTGTATGAGTTAGTTATCATTTTTATTAGATTACAAATTAATATTTATTTATAAACTGAAAAGGATAATTTCTGAGACTTCTCTACAAATTTGACTTGAAAACACTCACCTTCATTATGGTATACAATATTACTATGACCTCATTTGTTTTTATTCTTTTATAACGATTGTATTATTAAAACAAAAAATTAATAAATGATTAATTACCCTTTTAAATTTTTATATAATAAAAACCCAATACCTAAGTGGTAATATGGAATATGTGTTCGCTCCATCCTTATTCAATAAAAATGAATTCTAATTTTATGTCTAATATCTTTTGACTGCAATTATTTTCTGTCTTCTTTAGCACTTCCATATGAAGCAAACAAATAAACTAAATCTTCATATCAAGTAAACATTTAATCAATTTCCCAATAACTAAAAGGAGAAAATTGTGATTTTAGTCTTTCAATAATTAACAAATATCAATTTTGATCCTTAAGATATTCGATTACGCACATATTCTATATTTACTTAAGAATACGGACTTTTGATCTCTACTATGAACTCCAACAATTATAATAGACCGTTAAACTAAATTAACTAACACTTTTATTATATATTTCAGGGCGATGTACGTAGTTCTGATATAATACTATGTAAATATGACAATTTCATACAAAAGAACTGAAAGTATAATTAATTGAAGATCAATTATATGTGTGGTTTAGATATGTTGTGGTACTATTAAACTTTTCTAAATTATAAGAGTAGACCAAAATATGAAGCAATTTTCTTTTAAAATTGAAAGACAATAAATCAGAGGTCATATTTTAACAAACCCTTGTTTTTTCAAATGAAGAGATTTTAAAAAGTCACATAGTCACATATGAAAGAGGCCAAAATTAAATTTTATCAATATTTGAGGGATTAAAAATGTAAATAATATCAATTAATTATGGCTCTAACCATTTTAGCAGGAAAAATTAATAGTTTTCTCAATAAAACACGTCAAATGGAAGAATGGATGAATCTAGCAAATTCATAATTCATCCATTTATTGTCTTACCTGATATTCCTTTTCAATTCAAATTTCGTACGTGTTTGTGCACTGTATTTATAGCCATAGATAGGTATTATATTTTCTGAATATGATAATAGTTAATCAGCTAAATTGCCTTGAATATGTTGCAATTAATTTTTTTTTAATCAATCCAAATATAGAAAAATATGTATTTCGTCCTGTTATTATTATTATTATTATTATTATTATTATTATTATTATTAATCGAACAATTCGTTTGTTGCTAAAGCACTTTATTTTTGTTGTTGTACTAGTAGTAATTTCTTTTCTTTAAATACTTATTTCTTTTGGTGAAACATGTTCTTTATTTAAATACTTATTTCTTTTCCTGGAGATACGTATTCTTCTTTATCTTCTTTTTTCCCGAGAAAAAAAATTACGTCTCACAAATTATACTACACGATCTCATATAAGCTTTTACGTCATGTAAGATAACACTCTTGGATGACTTGACACTATCAAACTTTATTTTCAGTATTTATAACAATAGATGTAAAATTCAAGATTTCTAAATTATTATGTATTATTACTAATTACTTATCGATCAAAATCCATACTGACGGTAATTGATATAAAAAAAGAACGATTTTGAAGATATATATGACATGGTTATAGCGTAGTGAAATACTGTATTAGTATAATTAATGATGAGGGAAGAGAAATGAAAGTTTGGAGGAAAAGTGAAGTTAAAGAGCTAATTTTTCAAGAGAAGAATTTATTTAAAAAAAAAAAAAAGATATTCATGATTGGTTAGTGGGCGTATATAGTGTGTTTGCTATTTGCTAACGTCATAACATAAAATAGTGAAGATCAATCGAATAATTATTGCTATGGACTTAATTAGGAGAAAACCAACATGTAGTTGTTGTAGTTGGGGCAAGTATTCTAGACCTAGTGATAACTGGTTCAAGTTACTCTGACTACAAGAGCTATGGAATGCTTCATTAAGGCTTAATGGAATTTTGCAGCAAAACCTAAAATTAACTTGCATAATATCTATTTTTTTGTCAAAACTATTTGATAATGCGGAACATACTTTAACATGGTATCATAGCAGGCTGAATTTCTGGGTTTAAATCTTATCGTCATTCATTATCAAAAAAGTTATCACGTGCTTGATTCATCAGGGATCAAATCTGCGGGCAAGAGGGCATTTTTCAAGACATGATAAAGTAATAAAGAATGACTTTTATATTTAAACTTTAGATGAGATGATCATACATTTCAAGAGAAGGTTTATCTCACAACAATCAAATAAAAAATTAATGACCTACATTAATAAATCACACATCGGTTCGAAGTAGTCCATGCAAACGTTTTGTCTCTCATTTTGCTACATAGTGTGTTGCTGGAGTAGTATGTACTCATCTGCCGGCTTAAATAGGATGTCTTTAAATAGATGATAACAAGTGTCTTTGCTAGTGTCTAACAACATATCCAGTGAAATTTCATAAAGTGGGGTCTGAAAAAGATAGAGTATACGCAAATTTTATTTCTACTTTTAGAGATAGAGAGACTATTTCCGATAGATTGTCGACACAATATGACAAGTGTCCTTGCTAGCTAGTGTGTGTGTCTTGGACTTTTACAATATTGATAGTCCAAAAATAATAGGGTCATTCGCGCAGATGCCCCTAACTCGGAGTGGTCTTTAATATTGCCTCTCGAATTTGTTGTTTTTAATTTTGGTCCTTTGGCATTTTTGGCACGGCATGAGTTTAGATTTCGCTCAATAAAGCTTCGGTATATGTATTATAACATCCCACAAGTTATGTCGGACAAGTCAAAACTTTCAACAACACTCAACATAATCTGAAAAACGGCATAAGTTTAGATTTCACTCGGCAAAATTTAATATAGCTTTGATATATGTATCATAACATCCCACAAATTATGCCCGAAAAAGCAAAACATTTAGCACTTACTATAAAATGAAAAATACTAAACAACTTATGTCGCATAACGTAATTCCTATAAAACTTGTGTCGAGCGAGGTAAGAAGTTCAGTTTTCGAAAATAAAAATGTTACACAAATTATGTCTAGTGAAGCAGGTCTGAATATTTTCATTAGATAAGCAGCAAGAACAAAAATTAAAGACCACAGATATGAGGGACAAAAATTAAAGACTACTACGTTTGAAGGACAATATGTGCAAAAACTTCAAAATAATATAAATTACACGGGCAATTCGCAGAATTGCCCTTCGTTTGGGGTGGTCTTTAAATTTTGCCCCTCATATTTGAAATCTTTAAATTTTGCCCTTCGGCTAAAACCCATAGGTTCGAGTTCGAACCCACGCGCATGATCAAAATTTTAAAAAATTCGCAAGGCAAGTTTAAATTTCGTTTATGCCCCCAACGGCATACACTTGTGAAGGAATTATAAAAGTTATCGCGGACCGACATACTTATGCCTTATGTAAGGACTTGGCATAAGTATGCGGTTAAGATAACTTTGATAATTCATTCAAAAAGTTTATGCGGATCAGCGTAAAAGTTTGCCCATTAAAAGTATGCCCCAGCCGGCATAACTTTGTGAAAATTAAAAGTTATGCGGACCGATACTTATGCCTTATAGGCGGACTTGGCATAAGTATGCCGGGCGTGATAATCCTTTGATAATTCCCCAGCGAAAGTTATGCGGGTCGGCATAAAAGTTTTTCCATTAAAAGTGTGCCCCCACCTATATAATTTGTGAAGGAATTATCAAAGTTATCCGGACAAGATACGACGTACCAAATCACGCCATAAGGCATGGGTATCATGGTCCAAGATAAAATGTGTAATTCCTTAACAAAAGTATGCCGGGTCCCATACACGCGACCCAAACCTTGTCTTGCGATTTTTTTAATTTACGCTTTTCGAGCCGGGGTTCGAACTCGAATCTCATTATTTCGTAGCGAAAGCTCAAAGTTGCAATGCGAAGGGCAAAAATTAAAGACCAGCAATATGAGGGGCATAATTTAAAAACCACATATATGAGGGGCAAAATTTAAAGACCACCCCAAAAGAAGGGCACTCCGCGCAAAAAAATGTAAATTACACCTCAAAAGATTGTGCCCAACATAAAAAATAACCAACACTGCAAAACATTGCAACTCCAATCTCTTTCTCACCATTTCAGTTAAATCTAGTTACATATTCAACAACCATTAAAAGTGCTCTGTTTGATAAATTTCTGTCTAACCAATAGAGACACTTTTATTTTTTACTTTACACACTTTACTAAATAAAATCATGTGATATCTCAAACGTTAATTTTCCTTTCATCTTGTTGACATAACTTCAACGATAAAGTAATGTAGTAAAGCAAATTAAAGGTGCTAGATCTTCTTATACGCAAGTTAAATAGTAGCAAAAATATCCTTTCTGTTGATAAATTTTCACATATGGTCTCAAACACTACCTTAAACTTAAGTTTAGCAGCATTTGTTTTGTTTTCCACATTCCAACTGTTTATAGTTCTTTTAAATCCTATTTATTGCTGTATTAATTTAAAATTCACATTGTTCCGATAAAAAAGAAGAAGCAAAACCAAATCAAAGATGGGCATAACTATATATTACATCAAGATAGAATTTGGTTCACACAATGAAATCAAAACCATCAATAATAATTAAACATAAATGATATAATGTGGTATATCACATTTCATATTTCTAAAACATGAATATTAACCTTAAACTCCGATTAATTAACAATCATGGTAACAATTGCATAAACGAGTTTGACTTCCAGGCAGTAGCTCACAAACTGGATTTGGATTTTGTGACTTGAAGTTATCAAAACAATTTTGTTCACAACATTGTGTGTCACAGAGTTTGCTACTGCAGGTGCCCAAATTAGTCAGGCACTGTCCATTTGATTTTGCATCCTTACTTGCTAGCACCATTGAACCTATATATAAGAAAAGTATAATGCAAAATATTAAATTAAGCATGACACATATATATATATATATATATATATATATACCATTGGATGTTTAATGTTATACTTCTCCTACTATTGTTATTATATCAAGAGATTATCACAATTAAATCATTACCGGCCTTGGATCAAGGCAAATAAAGGAAAGGACTTTGAGCCGAAAAATATATTAGCTATGAACTAATTAATAATGGATTAGCAATAAATCTCCTAGCTAATTTTTACTTATTAATTTGTTTATTTTTGTAGTGAGTTTATATCATGATTCAGAAAATTGCAAGAATAGAAGAAATGTTGAGGACAAAAAGGTACCTGCTACAAAAATAAAGAGGAGGAACAAGCACAAAGTTGATGAGAGTTTAGCCATTTGATTGTGATAAATAAAAATATGCAAAAAATGTTTTGAATGTGAATATTACAGTGTAGAAAATGAGTACCCAGCTATGGCTATAAATACAGTGCACAAACACATACAAGATCTGAATTGAAAAGAAATATAAGGTAAGATAATAAATGGATGAATTTTTAATTTTCCTAATTTATCATTATTCATTTGACACGTTTCATTGAGAAACCGTTAAAATTTCCTGCTAAAATGGATAGTATGAGACTTGATTCTTTGTTGACAGAGATATTTACATATTTGATCCTTCAAATATTAACAAAATTTAACTTTAGTCTTCGTGATGTCCGACTACATGAATTATTGAAATTGAATGAATTATTAATTTTCCTAATTTATCATTATTCATTTGACATGTTTTATTAAGAAAAACTGTTAATTTTTCCTGCTATAATGGATAGCATGAGACTTGATTGTTTGTTGATAGAGGTATTTACATGATCCCTTAAATATTAACAAAACATCTCTTAAGAAAATACTAACATCTAAACAAAAAAGGGTATATTGACTAAACTGCCCCTAATTAAATATGTATTGGATTTGATCACATAACACTTAATAGGGCAAATATGGAAAAATATGATTAATTCTTTCTTGATTTGATAAGTAGACACTCTTTTTGACTCAAGAAAAAAAAGCTAAGTGGACACTCTTTATAATCTGAAGGAAGCATTAAATATGCTTCGTCGAATATTTTAAGGAATCAAAACTGATATTTGAACGAGTACAGTGCAATTTTTCCTTTTGGTTTTTGGGTAATTAGATAAATGTTTGCTTGATAACGAATTTAATTTATCTTTTGTTTGATATCGGAGTGTTAGAAGAAGGCAGAAAATAATTGCAATAAAAAAGGGAAAACGGTCAAATTTATCCCTATACTTTGAGAAAAAGTTTATATTTACCCCGAGCAACTTATACTAATAATTCGTGTCCTTACCATTAATAAAGTGTACAAATTTATCCCCATCCCTAACGGACTGTCACAGTGTCATTGACACCTCATTAAAAATGCCACATAATATCCTAGTCACAATTTTCTATTAATTTACCATTGAATTAAATTGACCCGCCCCAAAATAAAACCCGATCCATTACCCATCAAGTTACCTTTCTCCATTGAAACACCACAAGCTCCACACTAACTACACTAACCTTCCTCCAAATTCAACCATGAAAACCCTTTAAAGTTCATGAGATAGGTACATAATTAATTCTATTTTTTTTTAATAACACATAGTGCACATTAGCACTCCATTCATAGTGCACTCACTACATATACATACACATCACGATTTAGGAGACTCGTCGGCTGATGGCCTGAGGAGCTTCACTGGCCATCTTCTTTATTTTAATTTTTTTCATGGGTTTGTTGAAAATCAAAATGGATCTTATATGTTTTTTTTTTTTTATGAAGAAAGAAGTTTCCACTAAGAAAGGCAACTGGAAGGTGCCATTTACAAAAGCAAAAGCTTGGGAGCTTTTGGAGCAAAAACAAAAGCTGGTAAGCTTTTGGAGAAACTAAGTTAGACTATGCAAGAACCATGGAGCTAACAAAGTCCGTGGTAATTGTCAATGCTATTAACGGGGAGTGAAAGCTCCAACCGAACAAAACTACTAAACATCTAGCTTTTAGAGTATGAAGAGGAGTTGAAATCCCATCAAAACACCCGGTTTCTCTCATTCCAAGTAACCCAAAAATGACGCAAGAACCATCTTCCGTACCTTTTGATGGCTTTGTTAACTCTCCAATGATTCAACCGATATATGCTTCCTTTATGGACCGCGGCATGGTCCATACTAACCCAAAATAGCAAAAAAGAAGCTCCGCATCTCGGATCGGACAATGATGTAAGCGAGGGTTGACAGTCTCCAAGCTTTTGTGGCAAAAATAGCATCTATTAACTAGAGTTATTTTCCTTCCGCCGAGGTTATCTGTGTAAGAATAGCTTCCCGAGGGCACACCATGTAGCATGAGAGACTTTGAGAGGCATCTTTGTCTTCCAAACATGTTTCCGTGGCTATTCCTCTAACAGATCGTTCGAGAGCACAAAAGATTATAGCTTTCTTTGACGGTGAATCTCCTTTTTTGTTTAGAAACTCCCCATAAAATCGTCGGTGTTTCGATCATCCATAGTAAATTCCCCAAGTGATGCTAGAAGAAGAAATCGCGTCATTTATTTCTAGGTCATCGAGATTCCTTCTAAGTGTAGCCTCCGGTTATTATTCTCTGCTATACGTACCTGGTAGCCTTCCGATTGATAACAATTCGGTACAAACCAGATAGCAATCCTTTAAAGTCGCATTTCCAATCCACGTCCTCCCGTAACTTCACATGAAGCCCATTACCAACTTTGTAGGATATATTCGGAAGAGAACACGTGGAAGGCATTGATGTGTTTTCATGGCCAACATCGCGTGGACATGTGCTCTTCTTTTGGACTCCAACGATGATTTGGGGCTCCATATTTGGCAACGATGATCTTTTCCAAGAATCCGCTTGTGTTGTCCATATCTCCACAACCATTTCATCAGACTCTCGGTTATGCGGCGCAAAGGTTCCCGATTCCGTACCCTCCGTTACATTTTGGCCGAGTCACTATTGGTACTTGACCAGTGAGAACTTGTGGGTTTCACTGCTATTCCTCCCAAAGAAATTTCCTTCAATCGTCAAACTGTTTTAGGATAGAGCTTGGCATAGGAAATAAAGACATGACGTAGGTCGGGATCTTTATGCAGAACATCGTTAATCAAAGTCAATACGCTCCTATTGAAAGGTATTGTATCCGCTGTGTAGCAAGCCTTTTTTTTCCTCTCTTTCTAACACCTCATTCCGTATTTCAATGGATTTAAATTTGGCTCCCGCAGGTAAACCCTGTGTAGCCTTCGGAGTGAGCCGCTTTTGCGCAAGAACATGCTAACTCTTCCAAGTTTTGAACCTCGTTAACGTGATAGATGATGCTTTTTATCATGTTGATATGTAGACCCGACAATGCCTCGAACAAACGAAGAGGTTGAGGTTGATAACTTGAGATTTTTCCGCAAAAGATCAAAGTATCATCTGCATCGCGACGATGTGAAACATTGATTGAGCTAGTTGGATTCTCGCCCACCTCGAAAACCTTCGAATCCATCGCAGCTCCGGCCCTACCCAACATCTGTAAGGCCTTCCGCCAAATGAAGAGGAAGGGAGAGAGGGGTCTCCTTGTCTTAGGCCTTTCTCCGGGAAAAGAAGCCTGCGGGACTCTGTTAACTAGCGCAGTATTTCACGGTTGAGATACAAAATTTTATCCACCTAAGCCACGTTACCAAAGTTCATTTTTTTTTAGGATGTCAACGAGGTATTTCCGGCTCGGTTGATCAAAAGGTTTTTCAATATCTAATTTGCACAATAGTCTCCTTACCACTTTTAAGCCTAGGTCTAGAACCTCATTTAGCAATTAAAGCATACCGTATCCGTGTCCTTGAGGAATGCACTTTTTCCTCAAATCGAACTGACTTCCCGTGACTTTCTTCAATCTTTCGGTCATGGTCTTAGCAATAATCTTGTACACGCTACCAATTAGGCTAATGGGTCTGTAAATGGATCTTATATGTTCTTTGTTTTTGTTTGAAATTGTACTCAATTGATCTTTTTGATGGATTTTGCTGATGAAATGTGGTTCCATGTTCTTGGGTTTAATTTGGTGGGTAATGGGTCGAGTTTTATTTTGGGGCAGCTCAATTTAATTTAGGGGTAAATTAATGGAAAATTGTAACAAGGATATTATGTGGCAATTTTTAGTGAGGTGTCAATGACACCGTGGCAGTCTGTTAGTGATGGGGGTAAATTCGTATACTTCATTAACGGTGAGGACACGGGCTAGAAGTATAAGTTATTAGGGGTAAAATATAAACCTTTTCTCAAAGTAAAGAGATAAATTTGACCCTTTTCCCATAAAAAAATTCCTAGATAGAAACAGCATCCATTTTTTTTAAACCAAATAAGGATAAAGAGAACAAATATTCCATATTAGTGGGGATGTGAATTTATTTTTCTCTTTCCCACTTAGGTATTGCATTTTCCAAATCTAGTTATATTTTGGTCAACAAAATCCACTCAGGTATGTTGATGTTATTCCATATTAGTGGGGATGTGAATTTATTTTTCTCTTTCCCACTTAGGTATTGCATTTTCCAAATCTAGTTATATTTTGGTCAACATAATCCACTCAGGTATGTCGATGTTATTTTCTTTCTTTATTTATCAATTTAATATAAAATTCTGCATCTTGCATTTATAGTCATTGTCTTACAACTTCAACTTCTTCTTTCTTTCCTCTTCTTCTTCTTATTATTATTAGGGAAAAGGTGTGAATATACCCCTCAACTTTGCGATTTAGAGCAAATATACCTCTCATTATAAAAGTGGTGTATATATATACCTCTGCCGTTACAAAATGGTGCAAATATACCCTTTTCGCTGACGGGAGTTTTTTTAAAAAATCATTTAGGTTATTTTTTAATTAAAAAAAATGCCACGTGACTTTAAAAAAAGTCTACCTATTTTTATTTTTTTAGTAGGCATATTTTTCTAAAGCCATGGTAATTTTTTTTGGTGTGTCGGGCATGAGTCGTTTAAAAACATATCTCCGTGATTTTTAAAAAAAATAAGTTTACCCATTTTTTTAAACGAACCAGACCCGACCCATCAAAAAAAAAAAATTACTATGTGGCTTTAGAAAAGTATGCCTACTCAAAAAAATGGGTAGACATTTTTGTAAAGTCTTGTGACATCTTTTTTTTAATTAAAAAATAACCTAAATGATTTTTTAAAAAATCCGTCAACGAAAAGGGTATATTTGCACCATTTTGTAACTGTAGGGGTATATTTGCACCATTTTGTAACTGTAGGGGTATATTTGCACCATTTTGTAACGATAGGGTTATATTTGCACCATTTTATAGCGATAGAGTGCAGATATACACCACTTTTTAGAATTTAGGATATATCTACTCTAAATCGCGAAAGTGAAAAAAGATACTTGCTTTGCCCTTATTATTAATGTGTTCCTAGCTAAAGTACTTTATCTTTGCTGTAAAATAAGGACTTTTTAAAGAAGAATAATAAACACTTTTAAATTCTCAAAATCTTGATAAAACATGCTATTAATACTAATGATATTCTTACTTTGCAAATTGTTATTTAGATACTTATTCTTCTTTATTGTTGCTAAAATATTTGACAAGATTACCAAAAAATTCACATGGTGGCATGGATACCCCCTCTTTTCTCCCCCTTTGTTTAAGTGCTTACGAATGGTGTTTTCCTCCTTTGTTTGGGTATTTTCCTCTTTGCTTTCCATAACCTAATTTTTATTTTTTATTTTTGAAGAAATTCAAAATTTTTAAGGCCCCGTAATGTCACAAGACTAGTTGGAACTCACTCGAGTATATTGGAGTGTTTAAAACGTGTCAATGAACAAATGGTATATCAAGGGACATATACCATATCAAACTTAGTGTAAGCGATAAAGTGGCCTAAAATACTCAAAATGGACAGAGTAAAACGTCACAGGAGGGTTATGCCTCGCAGAATGATCGCATGGAATGAAATGAAATATTCCTGTGTTGCGGGGCTATAGATGTGTGTCACACAAGATCTGAAAATAATTTCAAGTATAGTCTGGCTCTGTGGCTCAGAAAATAACAAAATTAAAGTCACGTCGGAAAGAGAGAAAACACTTTATTTCTTCAGTGTATTGGAAAGCTTTTGAAGAGAAGAACGATCTAGAGCTTCACCAATCCACCCAAGGTAAAATCCCAACAATAACTACGTTAATTCTAGTTGATTAACACACGAGCCTTCAAGGATTAACACAAGAAAGCATAGATTTTTCATCCAATCATTGAGAAATCAAAATTGAACATAATTTCTTTTTTTTTTTTCAAAAAGGTAAATCTTGACTCTTTCTTTTCCTACGAGTTGTAGTAAAGCATAAGGAATGAAGTATACGAACAATATATTAAATTAATTGAACCATAGATTACTCGAATCCTAGCAGCATGGATGAAACTGGCTAAGATGAGGGATAAAGTTTAAACCTTTGGATATGTATTGATATAATTTTTTTACCCTGGACGTCAGGTGGACGATGAATTAAGCATTGAATTGCTCGAAGAACATGAGGAGTTGAAAAAACTTGTAATACAACTCGCCTGCATCGTAAATAACTTATACTACCGAGGATCGTTTTTATAATTAAAAAATTTAATGATTTAAGATGGAGGGGTTTAACTATCCCATTCAAAATGTGAAGGAGGTATTGTTTCACAAACTAAAAATGTTAAGGAGGTGATAGACTTTACTCCTAAAAATGTTAAGGGGTGAAGGACTTTTCCCCGAGAAAGTGATAAAATAATACCTTGTATTTGGGGTAGATTTAGATCAATCTTTTAAATATATTCTTGAGCACTTTTGATTCTTTAGATTTGCTATTGTTACATGTGCATAGGGCCCTCCCCACTCCCCTCCCGGGACTGTAAAGGGCCTTTTGTTTTTGAATAGATGACAGCCAAACACGAGTCTTTTTGAATTTCATCAAATATTTAACAAACTCTTTCCGTGAGATTTAACGAGAATTGTGGAAATAACCAAAAAAGAATAAAAAACTAACAAAATTCTTGTCAATCCCAGAAAACTGCAAACCAAAACTACAACAGAAAAAAACCAAAAATAATATAAATTACACCTCAAAAATATTGTGACAGCCACCAAAATAACCAAAACAGCAAAAAAAAAAAAAAAAAAAAAAAAATGTAACTCGATTAAATTCCTATTAAAAATTCTCACTATTTTCGTTAAAACTGACAATCAAAATTTATTTTAAAAATATTTAACAAAAATAAAAAATGCTCATTTTTAATAAATTTAAGGACAAAATTCGTCAATATACTTTCCCCAACATAATTTAAACATTAGAAATATTAAAGGATCTAGTCATAATGACGGATGACCGTTTCTCCCTTAATCGTGCTTTCGAGTTTGAGCCACTTCTTCCCAAATAAAACATGCGCGCGAATCCGCATATAATTGTATTCCAATACGATAGGAATAGACGGATACTGGGTGGGGAAAGAAAAAAAAAAAAAACATTGGGGACCATTTTATGTATTTTCACTAACAAAAGCCCATCAATTTTTTTTTTTTTTTTTTTGAGGAATAGTTGGAGCAATATCATATTCACTCCACTATAGTGTACTCCATTTTCTTTCACATCTAAACACTGATCTGATCTTAAAGAATCAAAAGGTAACCCATAAAGTTTTAAATCCCAGATCTCCATTTTCCTTTTTGACTAAATTAGATTTATGTAAATGTATGTATATGGGGTTGTCTCTATTTGTGTGTGTGTAATCTGATTCAAAGTTATGGGATTTTTTTTTTTTTTTTTTTTTTTGGTTGAAATTTGGGATTGTGTGCTTGTTAATTTGTTGTTTTTTGGTTGTTCTGTCATTGTTATGAGATTTTGGGTTTCACTTCAAGAAGCAAATTAGTTGTCTTTAAACATTTGAAAGAACTATTTGTAGATGAAAATAGTAGTAGTGGGTGTTAATTCTTGATGATTGAGGCTTGATTTGAAGTTTGTAATGTAAAAGATCTCTTTTTTTGTTAAGATCAATTTAGATTTATGTAAATGTATGTATATGGGGTTGTCTCTATTTTTGTGTGTGTGATTTTGGTTCAAAGTTGTGATTTTTTTGTTGAATGTTTATTTTTGATGAAGTGGAATTTGGGTTTAGTTCATTTTTTGTTATTTGTTCTGTCATTGTTATGAGATATTGAGATTTGGGCTGTCTCTGTTTTGTGTATATCTCTGTGTGTGTTATTTGATTCAAAGTTAGGGGAATCTAAACTTTGTGGTGATTTTTTGTCGAAAGTTTGTTTTTTGTGATGAAGTTGAATCCGCGTCTGTGTGCTTGTAGTCATTGTTGTGAGATTTTGGGTCTATTTTTTGAAGCAATTTAGTTGTCCTTAAACAATTGAGAATCGGCTTGTTGGTGAAAATAGTAATAATGTAAAAGTGCTAATTCTTGATGATCGAGGCTTGATTCGGGTATCTAAAAAGCATTTTACCAGGTGCAAAAGGAGAGTGTGGGTGATGATGCTATTGTTTTTGACAAGAGATTCCAATGGCTGCTTAATTTTCATTAAAGAGGATTCAAAATATAAACATTTAAAAACATACGAAGAAGCCAAGAGAATTCAATATCTACTATAAATACATAAAGTAATTTTTACCTTGTATATTTAGTGTAATATTTTGATGAACCATGCTCTAGTCTCCTTTCATTGAGATCTGGGATATTAGGACTAAAAGAGGTCTCTGTTTGAGTGGGGATGAATTTCCTTCAGTTGTTTGGGGGCCGACGGAAAGAACTTAGGCATGATGTGTTGAAAGAAGGTGTTCATGAATTAGTGGGGCAAAGATTGGAGGAGTGACAAGTAGTTTATCGGCTCCTCATTCTTTTTTAATGGACAGGTGGTAACAAATTTGGTGATAGTTTAAGAGGAAAAATGTGGAGGCCTAAGAGAATGGGATTAAGTTTCTCCACTCACCTCTAGCATTGAGGAAAGGAGAAGAAAGAGAAGAGAAAATGCAGAACCTAGAGAGAGTTCAATCACTAAAAATGAGAACACGATAAAGAAGGAGAGTGGAAAGGTCCCTTTCATCCGTAGGTTTGGATTATAGTGGAATATACAAGTCTGGAGATTGTCTTAGAGGCAAAGCTCTTTTATTTATTCTAGACTATAAAGATAATGGTAATTTTGGTTAATTTAAATGAGGGAAAGATGATTGGCAAGTGGCTTTACAGAATATTACTTTTCTGTTTGTGACTAAGAGTCTATCTCTGTTTCTTGTGTTTTCATTCTCTCCACATGCTCTGGATGCCTTGTGTTGGTAAAATAGCTGCATTCTGCTTCTGATATGGTTGAATTCACAAATATCACTCCTCCAAGTTTCCCTAGTTGAAGTGAAGGAGAATGCAGACTTACAAAATTTTGAAAGTTCTATCTATATTCTTGGGTCATCATGGTTTCCACATACATTATAGTGGACTTCCGTATGGTTACAAGAAGATTCTAATCAACTTCTGTGTTTCTTTTCTGAACTATAAATAGACTAGTAGTAGCGACACAGTAATGCTCAAAATTGCTGTTCTCTGTTGTGCATTTCATCTCACTGACTTATTTGAAAGTCTTGCTTTTATCTTTAATGCATATGGCCTGCTTTTATGATCTTACTAGTTTCTTGAATCAGGTTGTTCCTGGAACTCTTTAACAAGAGAGGGTGGAGATATGGGTCGTGGAGTCAGCTATGGAGGAGGGCAAAGTTCACTGGGATACTTATTTGGGAGCGGTGAGGCGCCAAAACCAACCACGGCAAATGTTCAAGCTGTTCAAAGTGAAGGGCAGCCGATAAGTAAAGAGCCAGCGTCAAACCAGCTGTTTCTGCTACAGTTGATGCTACTAAGCAGATTCCTGCTGGTATTGAGCACTGCTTTGAAAAACAGGGGAGATAGTCAAAACACAGGCAACTTTATCACAGCATTGCCCTTATGTCAATTAGTAAGATGTGTATTGAAATGCTTGTCTAGTTCATTTTCATGCTTTGCTGGAGAAAATACTTGGATTGTTCGAAGAGTAATATAGATAGCTTGCCTTCATCTTTTAAAATTAAAAGTCTGGTTATGAACAATTACCTATCGCAACTCAGCTTAGATAGAATCAAAGATAACTTCAAAGTTCACTCTTCATACCATTACAAGGTTAAGTAGAATGTATGTCAATTGTCAGGAAGGACCTTATTGTTTGTGATTCTTCGGGCTTCCGTCAGCAGAGTCTAGTTAAAAACCTTTTCATGATTGAT
>NC_081349.1:28616444-28661859 GCF_029784015.1 Lycium ferocissimum | reverse complement strand
AAAATAATTGCTGTCAAAAGATTATTAGACATAAAATTAGAATTCATTTTATTGAATAGGGATGGAGCGAACACATATTCAATATTACCACTTAGGTAGTATATCTTTTGAATATAATAATATTTAATCAGCTAAATTGCCTTGAATATGTTGCAGTTAGTTTATTTCTTTTTTTTTTTATCAATCCAAATATAGAAAAAATATGTATTTCGTCCTGTTATTATTATTAGTATTATTATTAATCGAACAATTCGTTTGTTGCTAAAGCACTTTATTTTTGTTGTTGTACTAGCTAGTAGTAATTTCTTTTCGTTAAATACTTATTTCTTTTGGTGAAACATGTTCTTTAGTTAAATACTATTTCTTTTCCTGGAGATACGTATTGTTCTTTGTCTTCTTTTTTCCTCAGAAAAAACATATTACGTCTGTCTAATTATACTACCTGATCTCATGTAAGCCATTGTCATGTACACTAACACTATTGGACGACTTGACACTCTCAAATTTTATTTTCAGTATTTATAACAATAGATGTAAAATTCAAGATTTCTAAATTATGTATGTAGTATTACTAATTACTTATCTATCAAAATCCATACTGACGGTAATTGATATAAAAAGAAAGATTTTGGAGATGTATATGACATGGTTATAGTGTGTTGAAATACCGTATATGATGAGGGAAGAGAAGTGAAAGTTTGGGGGAAAAGTGAAATTAAAGAGCTAATTTTTCAAGAGAAAGAATTTGTTTAAAAAAAAAAAAAGATATTCATGATTGGTTAATGGGCGTATATAGTGTGTTTGCTATTTGCTAACGTCATGACATAAAATAGTGAAGATCAATCGAATAATTATTGCTGTGGACTTACTGGGGAGAAAACCAACATGTAGTTGTAGTTGGGGTAAGTATTCTAGACCTAGTGATAACTGGTTCAAGTTACTCTTGACTTTAAGAGCTATGGAATGCTTCATTAAGGCTGAATGGAATTTTGCAGCAAAACTTAAAATTAACTTGCATAATATCTATTTTTTTGTCAAAATTATTTGATAAGGCGGAACATACTTTAACATGGTATCATAGCAGGCTGAATTTCTGGATTTAAATATTATCGTCATTCATTATCAAAAAAGTTATCACGTGCTTGATTCATCATGGATCAAATCTGCATGCAAGGGGGCATTTTTCAAGACATGATAAAGTAATAAAGAATGACTTTTATATTTAAACTTTAGATGAGATGATCATACATTTCAAGAGAAGGTTTATCTCACAACAATCAAATAAAAAATTAATGACCTACATTAATAAATCACACATCTGTTCGTCAAGTAGTCATGCAAACGTTTTGTCTCTCATTTGCTACATAGTGTGTTGCTGCGATGGTATGTACTCATAAATCGGCTTAAATAGGATGTCTTTAAATAGATGATAACAAGTGTCTTTGCTAGTGTCTAACAACATATCCAGTGAAATTTCATAAAGTGAGGTCTGAAAAAGATAGAGTATACGCGAAATTTTATTTACTACTTTTAGAGATAGAGAGACTATTTCCGATAGATTGTCGGACACAATATGACAAGTGTCCTTGCTAGCTAGTGTGTGTGTCTTGGACTTTTCAATATTGATAGTCCAAAAATAATAGGGTCGTGTGAGATGCCTCTAACTCGGAGTGGTCTTTAATATTGCCTCTCGAATTTGTTGTTTTAATTTTGGTCCTTTAGCATTTTGGCACGGCATGAGTTTAGATTTCGCTCGGTGAAAGCTTCAAGATATGTATTATAACATCTCACAAGTTATGTCGGACCGTCAAAACTTTCAACAACACTCAACATAATACGAAAAACGGCATAAGTTTAGATTTCGGCTCGGCAAAATTTAATATAGCTTTGATATATGTATCATAACATCCCACAAATTATGCAGAAAAGCAAAACATTTAGCACTTACTATAAAATGAAAAATACTAAACAACTTATGTCGCATAACGTAATTCCTATAAAACTTGTGTCAAGCGAGACAAGAAGTTCAGTTTCCGAAAATAAAAATTTTACACAAATTATGTCTAGCGAAGCAGAGTCAATATTTTCATTAGATAGCGGCAAGAACAAAAATTAAAGACCATGATATGAGGACAAAAAATTAAAGACTAGTGCGTTTGAAGGACAATATGTGCAAAAACTTCAAAATAATATAAATTACACCTCAAAAGATTGTGCCCAACATAAAAAATAACCAACACTGCAAAACATTGCAACTCCAATGCGTATACGTGTTAAATTTTCTCTTTCTCACCATTTCAGTTAAATCTAGTTACATATTCAACAACCATTAAAAGTGCTCTGTTTGATAAATTTCTGTCTAAACAATAGAGACACTTTTATTTTTACTTTACACACTTTACTAAATAAAATCATGTGATATCTCAAACGTTAATTTTCCTTTTAGCTTGTTGACATAACTTCAACGATAAAGTAATGTAGTAAAGCAAATTAAAGGTGCTAGATCTTCTTATACGCAAGTTAAATAGTAGCAAAAATATCCTTTCTGTTGATAAATTTTCACATATGGTCTCAAACACTACCTTAAACTTATGTTTAGCAGCATTTGTTTTGTTTTCCACATTCCAACTGTTTATATTTCTTTTAAATCCTATTTATTGCTGTATTAATTTAAAATAAACATTGTTCCGATAAAAAAGAAGAAGCTAAACCAAATCAAAGATGGGCACAACTATATATTATATCAAAGATAGAATTTGGTTCACACAATGACATCGAAACCATCAATAATAATTAAACATAGATGATATAATGTGGTATATCACATTTCATATTTCTAAAACATGAATATTAACCTTAAACTCCGATTAATTAACAATCATGGTAACAATTGCATAAACGAGTTTGACTTCCAGGCAGTAGCTCACAAACTGGATTTGGATTTTGTGACTTGAAGTTATCAAAACAATTTTGTTCACAACATTGTGTGTCACAGAGTTTGCTACCGCAGGTGCCCAAATTAGTCAGGCACTGTCCATTTGATTTTGCATCCTTACTTGCTAGCACCATTGAACCTATATATAAGAAAAGTATAATGCAAAATATTAAAATAAGCATGACACAATATATATATATCCATTGGATGTTTAATCTTATACTTATCTTACTATTGTTATAATATCAAGAGATTATCACATTCACAATTAAATCATTATCGGCCTTGGATCAAGGCAAATAAAGGAAAGGACTTTGAGCCAAAAAAAAAAAAAAATTAGCTATGAACTAATTAATAATAGATTGGCAATAAATCTCCTAGCTAATTTTTACTTATTAATTTGTTTATTTTTGTAGTGAGTTTATATCATGATTCAGAAAATTACAAGAATAAAAGAAATGATGAGGACAAAAAGGTACCTGCCACAAAAATAAGGAGGAGGAACAAGCACAAAGTTGATGAGAGTTTAGCCATTTGATTGTGATAAATAAAAATATGAAAAAATGTTTTGAATATGAATATTACAGTGTAGAAAATGAGTACCCAGCTATGGCTATAAATACAGTGCACAAACACATACAAGATCTGAATTGAAAAGAAATATAAGGTAAGATAATAAATGGATGAATTATTAATTTTCCTAATTTATCATTATTCATTTGACATGGATTTTTAAGAAAACTTATAATTTTTCCTGCTAAAAAGGATAGTATGAGACTTGATTCTTTATTGATAGAAATATTTACATATTTGATCCTTCAAATATTAACAAAATTTAACTTTAGTCTTCGTGATGTCCGACTACATGAATTATTGAAATTGAATGAATTATTAATTTTCCTAATTTATCATTATTCATTTGACATGTTTTATTAAGAAAACTGTTAATTTTTCCTGCTATAATGGATAGCATGAGACTTGATTGTTTGTTGATAGAGGTATTTACATGATCCCTTAAATATTAACAAAACATCTCTTAAGAAAATATTAACATCTAAACAAAAACTACAATAGAAAAAAACCAAAAATGATATAAATTACACCTCAAAAATATTGTGACAGCCACCAAAATAACCAAAACAGCAAAAAAAAAAAAAAAAAAAAAAAAAAAAAAAATGTAACTCCAATTAAATTCCTATTAAAAAATTCTCACTATTTTCGTTAAAACTGACAATCAAAATTTATTTAAAATATTTAACAAAAATAAAAAAATGCTCATTTTTAATAAATTTAAAGGACAAAACTGCTCGGGCTATACTTTCTCCCCAACATAATTTAAACATTAGAACCATCAAAGAATCTAGTGCAACGGATGGGGCTGCTTCTCCCTTAATCAGGTTTCGAGTTTGAGCCAGCACTTCTTCCCAAATAGGGGCTTATGTGGCACGAATCCGCATATAGTCGGATTCCAATACAGATACCGAATAGACGGATACTAGGTGGGAAACCCCAAAAAAAAAAAAAAACATTGGGGACCATTTTTATGTATTTTCACTAACAAAGCCCATCATTTTTTTTTTTTTTTTGAAAGGAATAGTTGGAGCAATATCATATTCACTCCACTATAGTGTACTTCCCATTTCTTTGACATCTAAACACTGATCTGATCTTAAAGAATCAAAAGGTAACCCATAAACTTTTAAATCCCAGATCTCCATTTTCCTTTTAGACTAAATTAGATTTATGTAAATGTATGTATATGGGGTTGTCTCTATTTGTGTGTGTGTAATCTTGATTCAAAGTTATGGGATTTTTTTTTTTTTTTTTTTTTTTTTTTGGTGATGAAGTTGAAATTTGGGATTGTGTGCTTGTTAATTTGTTGTTTGGTTGTTCTGTCATTGTTATGAGATGTTGGGTTTCACTTCAAGAAGCAAATTAGTTGTCTTTAAACATTTGAGAACTTACTGTAGATGAAAATGGTAATAGTGGGTGTTAATTCTTGATGATTGAGGCTTGATTTGAAGTTTGTAATGTAAAAGATCTCTATTTTTTGTTAAGAGTAATTTAGATTTATGTAAATGTATGTATATGGGGTTGTCTCTATTTGTGTGTGTGTGATTTTGATTCAAAGTTGTCATTTTTTTGTTGAATGTTTTATTTTTTGATGAAGTGGAATTTGGGTTTAGTTCATTTTTTGTTATTTGTTCTGTCATTGTTATGAGATATTGAGATTTGGGCTGTCTCTGTTTTGTGTATATCTCTGTGTGTGTTATTTTGATTCAAAGTTAGGGGAATCTAAACTTTTTGTGGTGATCTTTTTTGTCGAAAGTTTGTTTTTTGTGATGAAGTTGAATCCGCGTCTGTGTGCTTGTAGTCATTGTTGTGAGATTTTGGGTCTCATTTTTTGAAGCAATTTAGTTGTCCTTAAACAATTGAGAATCAGTTGTTGGTGAAAATAGTAATAATGGGTGCTAATTCTTGATGATCGAGGCTTGATTCGAAGTATCTAAAGTAAAAGATTACTAATTCAGAAAGGGAGAGTGTGGGTGATGGGATGCTATTGTTTTTGACAAGAGATCTGCAATGGCTTAGCCAGAATTTTCATTGAGGAGATTCAAAATATAAACAGAAAAACATACGAAGAAGCCAAGAGAATTCAATATCTACTATAAATACATAAAAAAGTAATTTTTACCTTGTATATTTAGTGTAATATTTTGATGAACCGTGCTCCTAGCTCCGCCCATTGAGATCTGGGATATTAGGACTTCAAGGAGTCTCTGTTTGAGTGGGAGATGAATTTCCTTCAGTTGTTTGGGGGCCGACGGAAGAGAACTTAGGCATGATGTATGTTGAAAGAAGGTGGTCATGAATTAGTGGGGCAAAGATTGGAGGAGTGACAAGTAGTTTGTCGGCTCCTCATTCTTTTTTAATGGACAGGCGGTAACAAATTTGGTGATAGTTTAAGAGGAAAAATGTGGAGCCTAAGAGAATCGACTAAGTTTCTCCACTCACCTCTAGCATTGGAGGTAAGAGGAGAAGAAAGAGAAGAGAAAATGCAGAACCTAGAGAGAGTTCAATCACTAAAAAGGAACACGATAAAGAAGGGAGAGTGGAAAGGTCCCTTTCATCCGTAGGTTTGGATTATAGTGGAATATACAAGTCTGAGATTGTCTTAGAGGCAAAGCTCTTTTATTTATTCTAGACTATAAAAGATAATGGTAATTTTGGTTAATTTAAAGGAGGGAAAGATGATTGGCAAGTGGCTTGTGAATATTACTTTTCTGTTTGTGACTAAGAATATCTCTGTTTCTTGTGTTTCCTTTCATTCTCTCCACATGCTCTGGATGCCTTGTGTTGGTAAAATAGCTGCATTCTGCTTCTGATATATGGTTGAATTGTAAATATCACTCTCCAAGTTTCCCTAGTTGAAGTGAAAGGAGAATGCAGACTTACAAAATTTTGAAAGTTCTGTCTATATTCTTGGGTCATCATGGTTTCTACCAGCATTATAGTGGACTTCGTATGGTTACAAGAAGATTCTAATCAACTTCTGTGATGTTTCTTTTCTGAACTAGAAATAGACTAGTAGTAGCGACACAGTAATGCTCAAAATTGCTGTTCTCTGTTGTAGCTTGGTGCATTTCATCCTCACTGACTTATTTGAAAGTCTTGCTTTTATCTTTAATGCATATGGCCTGCTTTTATGATCTTGCTAGTTTCTTGAATCAGGTTGTTCCTGGAACTCTTTAACAAGAGAGAATTGGAGATATGGGTCGTGGAGTCAGCTATGGAGGAGGGCAAAGTTCACTGGGATACTTATTTGGGAGCGGTGAGGCGCCAAAACCAACCACGGCAAATGTTCAAGCTGTTCAAAGTGAAGGGCAGCCGATAAGTAAAGAGCCAGCGTCAAAGCCAGCTGTTTCTGCTACAGTTGATGCTACTAAGCAGATTCCTGCTGGTGTTCAGAGCACTGCTTTGAAAAACAGGGGAGATAGTCAAAACACAGGCAACTTTATCACGGTATTGCCCTTATGTCAATTAGTATGATGTGTATTGAAATGCTTGTCTAGTTCATTTTCATGCTTTGCTGGAGAAAATATTTTGATTGTTTGAAGAGTAATATAGATAGCTTGCCTTCTCATCTTTTGCAAATGAAAGTCTGGTTATTATGAAACAATTGACGATCACAACTCAGCTTAGATAGAATCAAAGATAACTTCAAAGTTCACTCTTCATACCATTACAAGGTTGCGAGGAATGTATGTCAATTGTCAGGAAGGACCTTATTGCTTGTGATTCTTCGGGCTTCCGTCAGCAGAGTCTAGTTAAACCCTTTGCATGATTGATTCTAATGAGATCATTTATCCAGTCTTGAAGAGACATTAATGAGGATATCTAAAGAAGTTAAAAAAAATTGTGCGGCTAATAATAATACAAATTCTAAGATGTGTGCTGTATTCAGCTATGTGCTCCTTTTCTTTCGCATCCACTAGTCTTATTTCTTTAATCCAAAACATGATCCTTCCTTTCCCCAAATGTTTTAAACTAACAGAAGAACTGTCAGCTTTATTTATTGGTTCATTGGCCATATTTTAATTTCTGGCAACTAGTTGAATGCTCACTGGGTTCCCTTGTTACTGATAGCCACTGGTATGATAATGTGGGCTAGTTATCCACCACCAACTGCGTCTTACTAATTCGCATTTTATTTGAGAAGGATTTGATACAATAAAGAACTAAGGATATGTCACTCCAAACCCTATGCAATTCAAGCTAATCAACGGATGCCAAGCATTCATCTCCAACATTGTTTTAATCAAGTAATTTGACAAGTTTCCATTAATATGCATCGAGAAGATGTCAATGGTTACACCAGTTAAGCAAAAAGGGAACTCCTGTATATAATTATATATTCCTGTGGTAACTATAGGTAACTGAAGGAACTAACAAGTCCATGAAATTATCAAGACTATTCACATTTTTAAGTTCACACCAACAAAAAAGATTCTTTTAACATCTAGCTTGGAGAAGGTACGTAGAGAGTAGAGATTACTTTGAAGTATCTGAGATTTCTTTCTTTCCAAATGCACCAAAAATGCAGGCTAGAACCTCATCTCCAGCAGCCTTTCTAAAAGTGAACGCAAAAAAAAAAAAAAAAAAAAAAAAAAGGTCCATGTGGCTTGAAGAAAAAGCGTGTAGAGAAGCGCACACTTCTTTGAAGCCAGGCATACAGGTTACAGAAAATAAAAAACTACCAACACATGCGAGTTAGTAGTATAATGATCATTTTGCAATTAAAATAACTAATTTCAACCTCCAAATAGAATAATGCTGATATTAATCTAATTTCTCAAAGTTGAGATATAAAGAACCGGTCGCTTCTTATTGGAATCACTTTGCACATCATTGTTTGAAGCACACACTTCTCTACCCTTGTTTCATATTGCTTCATCGTTTTAAGTGACGAAGTGATGGATTTTATTGAACATGGATAGTTGGAATTGTATTAGCCTTCCTGTAAATGAATTTCTTGATTGCATTTTGCTCAAGTGGTACATCGCCATCAGTCTATGAATTAGTGTACATCTTTGTTGCTGCAACCATAGGTGGTCTCACTGGCTATGTGTTTCAGGCCGGTTAAGCTGCTAGCACATTCTATAGATGTATACTCTACTACTGTGAAGTGAGAATAATTTGTAAGCTTGCATGTTTGGGGACTGCTGACTTCCTGACCGACTTCTAATATATTGTTGTGGATTTTGAGATTTATCTGTGGCATTTGCTTGCCAATTTGGGATCACATTCAGATAAAAGTGCTTTAGTTCCTAGTTGGAAACGATATGTATCAGTTGTTATTGATTATGATGTAGTAATATTTTGGTATTCTTATAACGGGCCAACGGGGTGGATCTTGTTAATTTCTTATCTTGTATAATCATATCATGTCGTTGATTTCTAGATAAGTGTGTCTTAGTTTTGATTCAGGCTATTACCTTGATGTAGGACCGGCCATCTACCAAAATCCATGCTGCTCCTGGAGGTGGATCTTCTTTGGGTTATCTATTCGGCGATGGCAGCAGCTAAGCAATTCTCCAATCTACAATTGGATAATTGTTTTATCCCTTCTTTATCTTTTGTCTTTCGATGATGTTGTAATTGTAATTGTGAGTACTTCAGGCTGGTGTGACTTGTGAAGTGTTAGTTGCATAAGCTTTGATCCAAAGTCCCAGTTGACACCCATGAAACTAAATTTACTTGAAATGTAATATGCTACTTTTGTTAATTGATCATTTGATTGAACAGCTTTTCTTGCCTAGACTTCATATCTGTGTTTGCTTATGTATAATTGAAGGTTTCGAATCAGATTTTGGGCACTGCATGTCCATCAACCAATGATGGATTTTATTTAGTACTCGTGGTGTCTAGCTTAGCTTGTGCGCATCAACTAACGGTAGTATCTGCTGAAAGTGATTAACTTTATCCTCTCTATCTCATGTGTTTTAGTACTTTATGTGAACCTTAAATAATAATCAACATTTTTCGTGTGAAAACAAAAGATCTAGATAAAGGGTAATATATGTTAGTTCATCCTAGCTGGCAATGGAAAGAGAGATTTCATCTCAATATGCATTATTATGACCAGTTGAAAAAGATGTCCAAGTAACTCTCACGACTTCATATCAAGTGGAACAGCTATTTTATCATTGCAAACTATTTGTCTTTCATCATTACAAAAAACTACAAAAGATTTAAAATTGATGAGTTACTTATAAGATAATTTCATAGTAAGCATTCGGTTGGTTCCATGACAATGGTGCGATAAAAAGAGCATTTCATTCCACCTTAAAAATTAAAAAGTACAAACAACTAAACCAAATGGAACTGAGAACAAAAGAGAATAGCTCACAAACACCAAAAAGGTTTGCACATAGGAAACAACACACTGCAAACACGACTGCAATAGGTCTTCAAGTATGATGCTCCGTCTTTGTGTTACTACACTCGACAGTAAATATTTACATTTGTTCGTATGAAGCAAATCGCATGGAGTGGGTAATAGATTCAATTCCTCTTCAAAGAGGTACAACAATTGTTGCATTTGGTCTTGGAGGAGGTGGAGCTGGAATTATTCCCCATTTGCGGCGAACATCTTCCAAATCCTCGTGAAAATGTTTTTCATAGTACACGCACATAAGATCTGTGCTACGAGCTCCAGCCTTAAGCGCCCATGGGAAGTAATGCTGGTAGAACAAGCCCCTTTGCTTGTCACTAAACCTTGCTGTACCCCCTAGCACAGACATCAAACACATGGGGAGTAGCATCTGTTCAAACTCAATCACCTTTAGGGCTGTTTCTCCGATAAGGTTCGTTGGCAGGCCAAAAAGGGTGTGCCAAAAGTCATGCACTTCACGAGCACGCATAGTTACATATGCCAACTCTTCAGTTTCCATGAATCGCACTGGTGGACGATCATCAGGTGAAAAGTTCCTAGATCCCATAAACCTTGCGTATGCAGCCCCAAAAGTGTTATCAGGTAGGTCCCATGCATGCCCCACTTTTGTAGAGATCACACGAGGTTGCTCCAATAGTATTTCCTGAGGTATAAGTTGTAAATACATCCAAAACAACAATCAATAAACGAAAATATGCTTCAAACTAATTATAGAAACTTCTAAAACAGATAGAATGAAAATAGCCAAATGAGATAATGATTACTTTAATAAAATGGAAAATAATTGAACATATATCACAAGCTTTCATGTCCGTCATCCACTTCTAAGACTAGCACTAATGTAGCTGTATGTTAGTACTATCTGCCTTGTAACTGTTATAGCTCTTTCAGAGTTAGTACAGGTTTCCAGCATAGATAGGACCCCAACTTTATTAGACAGGAAAGATGATCAGAATATCTGTTGGAGCTAGGAACGAACAGAGAATGATTAGGAAAGCAAAAGAGAAGAAGAACACAGCTAAAAATTTCCTAGCTTTTGCTTGAGCCACGTTGTTCACCGCATAAGTGAGCCCCTAACTGCGTCCAGAGGCGGACCCAGGATTTGAGCGCAACAGGGGCACCATTATCTTTAATGCGCCAATTACTAGCGACAAAGTTAGGCGTGCAACTCTTAAAAAACTTATTGATTACAATAACAAAGTGCAAACTTCAATATTATCAAATATTATTAATTTGATACTAATATAACAAAAGTACATCATCAACTCATTCTTGAACTCGACGCGTTTTCATTTTTTGAAAATGGTCAATAATAGCATCATTGATTACAGTTGCAAATACTTCTCAAAGTAACAAACTAAACAATTATTTTAAAAAAAATCACTAATAGTACTGCGTAATTCATCTTAGGCTCATTATCACCATTATATTATTAAAAAGAGGATAAATAACCAATAAACTTCTCCCAAATCCATTTGAAAAATAAAAACAAACCTGACTTTTCAAGACCTTAAGTTGATTGTACAAAATCCGAAATTTAAGAATATGATAAGATTTTAGGGCTAAATATAAGATAATACAATTTTTAATTAAAAGAAATCTATAAAGTTATGTATTCCTCAATCCCTAGTAATTAAATACTATTATATAGTTATATAATAAGTAATCTATATTATCACTAAAAAAGAAGGGGAAGCTTTACTGTAAGAGAAGTCCGATCGCTAGCTCGAATTCGATTGCCGGAGAAATTAATGAATATCGACAATAGATTCGACTATGGGTGACGTTCCTAACTTAGTGATTTGTGAAAAACTTGATAATGGAGAAGGATTTGAGAATGGAGAGAGCCAAAGGAGTTTCTTTTTGCTTATTACGTTGGGAAAAGATAAGTGGGAAGGGGGAAAAGATCTTTTGAAATTTGGGGCTTTTGGTGGGAGAGATTTAATGAAAAAGTAAAATGGGAGGGGACCTAAACAATAAAACGATTTAAAAAAAAAAAACTGCATTAAACGCAGGATTGTACAGCAGTTTACTGCACAAATTTTAAAAAATAGTAATTGTAGGAGCCGAGATTCGAACTCGAGTCGCGACCGGTGAGCATCAGCTCAGGGACACTCCTACCAACTGAACTATTTTAGCAATTATGTTTGAGGGGTCCTTTTAAAATATATAATAGTTTTTCAAGGTATATAAATATATGTATATAGGGTTTTTTCCGAAGTTACGGGGGGCACGTGTCCCCCCACCCTCCAAGCTGAGTCCGCCTCTGACTGCTTCCTACATCAAGCTATAAAGGCACTAGAGTTGCTGAGTTGCACCTAGCTGTACCAACACTGGTACACATGCCTTAAACAGCTATAGGCTGGTTCACACTGCTTTCAGGTCCAATCCTATTGGGCTCAATTGTTTATTCTCCCTGCCACTGTGGTGAAGGCAACTGAAGCATACTCTAGAAGTTTTATTTGGTCAGAGGTGAACACAATTACCAAGAGAGCATTGGTATCGTGGGAGAAGATGTGTATACCAAAGACTGCATGTGGCTTGAATCTTACAAATTTAAAGGTGTGGAATAGAGCAGCCATAGCAAAGATGCACCGGGATGTAGCACGCAAACAAGACAAGCTCTGGATAAAGTGGATTCATAGTTACTACATAAAAGCGCAACCGTTGAAACAAATGAAGATCCCACTTCAAGCTAGCTGGATGGTGAGAAAACTACTTGGTACAAGAGACTTACCTCAAGTTCAAAAGTAGCAACAAGCAGAAGAGAAGCCAAATCAAATGTATCTACTAATAACTGCTTGACACATTTCCTAAGGTGAATTGGAGGCCTTTGATGTTCAGAAACTCTGCTAGGCCAAAAGCAATTTTTCTAAATGTGGTTGTAGATTCAAATCAGATTACTTACTGTGGACAGGCTCCTGAACTGGGGTGTGCAGATGGACTCAAAGTGTGAGCTGTGTAATGGTGATAATAAAAACAGGGACCATTTGGTTTATGAGCGCGGGTCTGCAAAGCTGCTTGAGTGTAAACTAATGCAGTGGCTGAAGATCCAATGGCCCTCTCAGAGTACTTGGTGCCTGCATTGTACATTCTGATGATTCATTATCTAATTCCTGCTGAGAGATAGGTGATTGTCTTATGCTAGATGGTTAAGAAATCCTCCGTAGGAGGTCTGCTTGCCTTCTCGAACTTATAGGCAGTGGTGTTTTTGTTGTTTCTTGTTTTGTCAAGTGAGGTGGAGAGATACTACCTTAAGGAACAGTAAACTGAGTTAGTTTTGCTGGTTTTGTAATGACATTTCCTGGTAATAATAAAATACTTCTAATTACCAAAAAGAACACGAGTGATACATGAGACAACCTAAACATGCTACAAAATAGCTCAGATTGCAGCACACGGTTAGGACTACAAACTGCAGCCACTTCTCAGTAACTGAGGTAAGTAAATAGACATCCCTGAATCGACACTCGAAGAACTAAGTGACCAGTCTTCTCATAATACTGGAAATTTGTCTTCAATAGACTGCTTGCAAAGGCTAGGAGTAAGGAGAAACAGCCTTCATTTATCAGAAGCCAGTTGGTTTCATTGAATTCTAAGAATTCATTTCTTCACTAGCTATCAGTACAGAATGACAAGGGAGTTGAAGATCCTCAAAACTGGTGGTTTTCGCGTGTTCACAATGACTTCAGTCGTTAGCAAAGTTCACAAGTGAGCATGGACACGTAGTAAACCAAATTTCATGAAGGCAAGCTATCAATTCATGATTTTGTTCTAGAGCAGCTTGACTTAAGCAACCAAATATCAATGCTTAATCAGTGGTTAACTCAGCTAGTATGGCTTTCTGCACATCAATGAGACAAAGCTTGTGATTTTAGTTCATTTGTATGTAAGGCACATTGCTTTGGAGTTTAGATGCTAAACACATTGTCTTATTTTAGTAGCTTTTCCTTTTCTTTTTCTTTTTTTTTCCTTTTTTTTTCTTTTTCCCAAAGGCAAAAAACTTATGCTTATAATTTTAACTGCAATATAACAGGTCCTTAGTATGCAAGACAACAACATCATTCCCATCAAGGTACTCAAATAAATAAATAAAATAAAAAAGTAATATTCATGAGAATAAAAGAGTGGGAGCAGGGGTTTGAATCACTCATCACATCATGGAGATCTCAAATTCTAAGCTCATTTGGTAGAACCCAAGAAAGCAACAAAAGTTGGGGCACAGACGCAGAATAAAGCAATATTCCCCTCTTCACGAAGACCCCAAATTTTCAACTTAATTGGTAGAAACCAAACTCAACTCTACACCTTCAAAATTTCTTTTCCCCAAACGACCCACATGGTAGCAGAGCAACATTATATTTGAAGAATCAACTTTCAGTGCATATACCCATTTCATAAATGTTTGAGGTACATAAACACAAATGGAGAGTCCATGCAACATAGGTCACAACACTCTAACAAGCATCAAAGGAAGTGTTCCATATAATATGAGATTTGAAATAATTGCAAGTGTTATCCACTTTGTAGTTAAGCAATTCGCATACTTATATTCTATGCAGTAGTTACAGACGTTTGAACCAAACAAAGTAATCACAAAAACCTTCTAAATTACATTACGCAGAACCTTTCACAAAATATATATACGAGTATTTCTAAAGACTACAAGGTGAAGGTGATGAGAACACCAAATCAAATATATAAATGAAGAGCAAGTCATTACATTCAACTGAAAATGAATTAAAATAAATAAATAAAGTAAAAGGCCTTACCCTGCCTTCGGGGCTCTTCTTCATCCTTTCAAGAACCCTATCAAAAGCTGGTTTCCCCGTCGTCTCACCCAAAGCAGCAATAAGATCTGCTCTTCGAGGATCTAACAACGCCCCAACTGCAGAACCAACTGCAACAGCAGCCTGTTGCCACCCTTTCAACCGAAGACGACCACCTTGTATCATGGCAATCCGATTCTGCATAAAAAAAAATGAACAGGAAACAAAAAATTAAAATCAGAATTCTTAATTTCCTCAAACCAATTACATAGACTTCATGGACCCACCAACACATATCAACATGATTCGCCAAATGATAAACGAAAAATTGGTTGTGGCATTTTCACAAGCAGTTGGTGAACAAAAAAGATATTGCGAATCTTAAAAGCACTCAAAATTTGAAATCAAAATCCTTAATTTCCTCAAACCAATAACATAAACTACAAGAACACACCAATAGATATCAACATGATTCGCCAAATGATGAACAAAAAATTGGTTGAAGCATTTTCACAAGCAGTTAGTAGGCAAAAAAGAAATAGCAAAACTTAAAAGGATTGAATGGAAAATAAAAATCTGAACCAGGAAACAAAAAATTGAAATCAAGATCATTAATTTCCTCAAACCAAGTACATAACTTCAACGACCCACCAACATATATCAACACATTTTGCCAAATAATAAACGAAAAATTGGTTGAGGCATTTTCACAAACAGTGGGCAAAAATGAAATTGCATATCTTGATAGGATTTAAGACGGATAAAGGTTATAATTATACTGACTTGTTATACATTAAAGGGGTTGTTAAAAGAATATGAAAATAAACACCATATCAACATGATTAGACAAATAATAAACAAAAAATTAGGTTGAGGCATTTTCACAAGCAGTTACTGGGCAACAAATTTTATAAGGACTCAAAAATTTGAAATCAAAATTCTTAATTTCCTCAAACCAATTACATAAACTTCGTGACACACCAGCATATATCAACATGATTCGCCAAAACATAAACGAAAAATTGGTTGAGGCATTTTGACAAACAGTTAGTGAACAAATATCGTATTGCAAATCTTAAAAAGATTCAAGATGGATAAAGGTTATAATTATATTGATTGGTTGTTATACATTGAAGGGGTTGTTAAAGAAAGCCAAAATAAGCATTTTACCAACATAATTCGACAAATGATAAACGAAACATTGGTTGAGGCATTTTGACAAACAGTGGTGAGCAAAAATGATCTTAAAAGGAATCAAAATGGATAAAGGTTATAATTATACTGATTGATTGTTATACATTAAACGGGTTGTTAAAAGAACGCGAAATAAGCATTATATCAACATGATTCGACAAATGATAAACGAAAAATTGGTTGAGGCATTTTGACAAACAGTTAGTGAACAAATATCGTATTGCAAATCTTAAAAAGATTCAAGATGGATAAAGATTATAATTATTTTGATTGGTTGTTATAAATTAAAGGGGTTGTTAAAAGAATACGAAAATAAGCATTATATCAACATGATTAGACAAATAACAAACGAAACATTGGTTGAGGCATTTCCACAAACAGTTAGCGGGCAGCAAATCTTAAAAGAATTCAAAAATCTGAAATCAAAATCCTTAATTTCCCCAAACCAACTTTATCAAAGACCCACCAAAATATATCAACATGATTTGCCAAATGATAAATGAAAATTGGTTGAGGCATTTTAACAAACAGTTAGTGGGCAAAAATGATATTTCAATTAGAAATCAAAATCCTTAATTTCCTCAAACCAATTACATAAACTTCAAAGACCCACCAACATGTATCAACATGATTTGCCAAATGATAAATGAAAAATTGGTTGCGGCATTTTAACAAACAGTTAGTGGGCAACAAATCTTAAAAGGATTCAAGATGGATAACAAAGGTTATAATTATATTGATTAGTTGTTATACAATTAAAGGGATTGTTAAAGAATGCAAAAATAATTAGCATAATTTAATTAGCTCATACCAATTAGTTTAACGAGCTTCAAAGCAGAAATGGCGTTTTTTTTTTCTTTCTTTTCACTCTAAAAAATAAAAAACTGTTCCCACTTTTTTTTTTTCTTTCAATCTTTAATGAATGTCCACTAAGGTACCTCTATTTTGTTTTCTTGATACTTTGCGACACACTCTTGTTTTTTGTTTTGGTTCAACCCTTCAAGTTAAAGAATTGAAAATGCTTTAATGGTACTAAATTAAAGAAGTAAAAGGGCCAAAAAGGGTCCTAACTTATTAAATTTGGCTAAAAAATACCCTCTTTTACCTATTGGACAAAAATTCTCTCAATGTTAATCTGGCTTATGTCCCTAATCTATTGAATTTAGCTAAAAAATACTCTCGTTCTACTTATTGCATCAAAAATGCCTTCAACGCTATTTTTTCACTTCGCCAAAAATTAATAGTTGACTAGAGGAGTGCTTTATAGAAAGCCATGTGACAGCGTATGATTGGTCTTGGTGTCAATCCAATGTAAATTAAATTAAATTACTCAAACCATATATATTGATCTGATCCATCCATATGATTAAACACGAATTCATGATTATTAAATCCCCTGCACCGATTCCTTTCTTCTTCCTCATATATTCCTCAAATATTGTTATAATTTTTAACTACATTGAATTACTTACATATATAATGATGCTACGTATTGCTGAAGCTCTAGATATAATTCGAGTTCCAACTATTAATTAATTTTTAAAAACTTGCTTAACTTCACTTAATAAAATCATTTTGACTTTTTATAGCATTGCTGACATATAAATTGAGGAGGAAGATTGCAGGAAAGTAATGCCAGAACAATAAACTACAAACCTGAAACATAGGGCATTGTTTATTATTCATTCTCACGACGTGGTAGGTAATGGAGTACTTTTACATGTACATTTATATATACGAACTTCAACATAAGAACAAGATGCTCAATGTTGCAATTCTCGACATCTAAATTAAACCAGCAGCCAACATCTTGCTCTCACAAATCATCTAAAACTATACATATTATACACATCAAAGCCTGCAACAAACTACAAACCTGAAATATAGGGCATTACTATTTATTGTTCGTTTACATTAATATATACCAACTTCAACTTGAGAACAAGATGCTCAATGTTGCAATTCTGGACATGTAAATGAAACCAGCAGCCAACATATCTTGCTCTCTCAAATCATCTAAAACTATACATATTATACACATCAAAGCCTGCAACAAACAAGAGCACTGTCTTCTATAGCTTCTCCAAGTTGCTCAAAGCGTCCTTACTATCCAAAGTTTATATTTCTTCATATACAGATATACAAGACATGGACCAATCAAACTTGCATCAGAAAGGTGTTTGCAAAGGTTAAGGTAAGTTTCTAAGTTTCCAGATTCTTGAATTCTTCTCCTTAGTCTCTGCAGCACAGCTGCTCTGTCCAGAAAATCTGGATACAAACCTAAGTCGAGCATCTTAATTACTGTTTCTGCAGCATTCTCTAAATGCCCGCCTTTAATGAAACCTCTCAACAGCCACGACAATGTTTTCTTTTTCTGTAACGAGGTTGAAGCCTCCATTCGGGCAAGCAACCTCGAGATGGGGCCCAGTTCCTTTTGGGAAGCACATATTGCTAAGACAATATCATGAAGATCTCCGCTTACTTCCTTGCCAGCTAACTTCATTTGCCATAAATGTCTCTCGGCTTCTATTCCACGGCCAGCACAGACATACATTGCAAGAAGCCTCTCATGAACAACCCCGAAAAGAGAAGGGCCACCCTCTCGAATCAACCAATCGGACAGCTGTACACCCTTAGCTAACATATCTGCTTGATATTCTTCAACGAGCCTTAGATTTTCTAAATCAAGCTCGGCAATGAGACCAGTTGTGGAAAAACCTTTTAATTTGCGTAAAGCTTTTCCAAATTCATTCAGCTCTTTTACCACAGCTGTCATTGCAATCAAATAGCTGTATAACTCTGGCTTCAACCCAGAATCTCGAATTTCCATGACTAATTTAACTGCACCCTTATAATTACCCTCCTCCTGACAGAAAGATTAAAGCTATAAGACATGGATATAATTTTGCAAAGAAAATCCTAGAAGCAGGAAAATTGTCATCACAAAAGACATCTTTTGATAAGGTAATATAAAACATGAAGAAGTTACAACCAGACTTTTTTCCCCTCTACTTGGCATTAACCCCTTTACAAGATAAGGCTGCGTACAATAGACCCTTGTGGTCCGGCCATTCCCCAGACCCCGCTCATAGCGGGAGCTTAGTGCACCCGGCTGCCCTTTTTTTTTGGCATTAACCCTTTTCTTTCTACTATATAACAAGAAATTGAACCATATCAGTTTCTCAAAACGAAAATACAGAGCAGTTTAAGCGGAGGGCAGAGTTGCAGTGACAAATGCATGGTGAAGTGACCCTAGATCCCATAGCAGAAGAGTCCCTTATCACTGTTAATTGTCTAACTTTATTTGGGAATGATAATTTGTGAATTTGGCTGCCACAGCCTATCCAACCAGACCGACTCAAAATTTTCGCCAACAACCATCTACGAGTAATCTTTTAAAAGTGGCACAACGAGGCACACATGTTTCTCACAATAAGGATGCAGGAAAACAGAAAATATACGTAACTGTCCTAATCATGTGGGGGGTTTTGTTGTGTGTGTGGGGGGGGGGGGGGGGGGTGGTTTATTTGCTTCATTCCAGTACCATATTACACACAGCTAATGAGAGAAATCCTGATATAACTGTAACTGGAAATAAGTAATTTTTAGCAAGCATAAGATAGCATGACATTAACATGGCCAAACTGAAGGACTAGAAAAGAACAAGCCAGTCGAAGGCATGATTATGCCTTCTTTGGTCTTTCAGAACATAGACAACCCCTCAAACTTGTCACTAAATTTCATTTAGAAACTCGAACTATGGTTTGCTCCAATTGAGCACCTAAACACAAGCTAAAGTGTTCTTATTAAGTACTTACTTCAAGCTCATGTTTTGGAAAAGTTTATGCGCGTATTCTCAAGCACTCATTAGTAAATAAGTTAATCACATGAAATAGTCTCCTTTATTTATACATATTAGCATCAACAGAAACATGCATATGCATGAGGTCTTACGGCTTTCTGAGGCTAATGCGTATAATCAAAACAAGGTGACATATTTTAAGTGGTTAACTAGTCTATGTAATGTGCATTTGAGAACATGCGCAGAAACTTTTTCAAAGTTTTGAAACGAAATGTGTAAAAGGAACACTTTTTTTTTTTTTAAACTTGGTAAATTATGGAACACTTTATCATATATTCAGGTGCTCAATCGAAACAGTCCGCAGTTCGACTGTCTAAATGAAGTTTACTGGCAAATTTAAGGGGCTACCAATGCATTCAGCTTGTTTTTTCAATCAAGAGTCCAGGACAGGACTATATGACATCACCAAATATTTACAGCTAACAAGTACTTAGCATTAAATTCAATGAGTATAATATATAAGGATTACCATCATCTTCCAAGCAAGGTAACCAGTAGGACCAGCCTTATGCCCATCTGCATTGCCATCTGAGTAAGCGATACGCCTCCTCAACACCTCCTTCACAAACGACAGAGCTCCGTCCCGCTCACCCGCATCCCAATACAAAGAAATAACCTTCTCAACCATACTAAAACTAGGGTTCAATCCTACACAATCCATATCCACCAATAGATCCACTACATCCCCGGGTTCACTCTTAGATCCGATCAACTTCTGCACCCATCCACACATTATCGAAACCATAAGCTCCATAGTCTCCTTATCGACTCTATTCTCTTTCCTTAGCCACTCAAATACCTGTCGGAAAAAATAATTCAAAGTTGCAGAAAACCAAAATTAATTAAGATTAGGTAATTCAAGTCTAGTTATGATTTGTAGTCAAATACTCAAATTCATAAAGTAATAAGTTTTCCGGTCTTGAGTTAAAGTAGGTCTCGTACTATTATAAATAGTGGTGTTGCTAGTAACTCCCTCCGTCCATTTTTACTTGTCATGTTTGGCTTGACACACCCCTCCGTCCCAATTTAAGTGTCTTACTTTCCTTTTTGGTCTATCCCAAAAAGAGTGCCTCTTTTTATATTTAGTAAGTTGACAATTCAAACATCCTACCTAACAATTATGAAACCACAAAAGGACATTTTAGTACGTTACAAACATCTTTAATTTAGGATCACAAGATTCAAAAGTCTTTTTTTATTCCTTAAACTTTGTCCACAGTCAAACTAAGACACTTAAATTGGGACGGAGGGTGTAATCGATAAAATGATACAACAACAACATACCCAATATAATCCCACAAAGTGGGGCCTGGGGAGTAATTAATACTTAAAATGATAAGCTTACTCTATCACCCTTTGAATATAATAAATTCAATATTTTAAGAAATGCATTAGGAAATGATTATAGTTAATACTAAGGGTAAATTAGGAACTAAGGGGTCATTTGGTGGGAAACAAGTTATCCTGGGATTATTTATTCCACCCTCCCACAGGGATAAAATAACACTACAATCTCAGGATTAGTTACACCATAATTTTATGTCAACCAAACGTAAACTCACCTCAAATTTAATCCCGAGATTATTTATCCCTTATCCCTCATATCAAACGAGTCCTAAGTGATACATACAGTAAGTAAAAGTAGGCAACTATTTTTATTTAGTACAGTGGACAGTAAATATATATTTCCTTCTAATAATACCTCTAATGCACACCAAGAGTCCCTTCCTTCTTGAGCAAAGTACACCAATACAAGCTGCAATTCTCTATCAGATAACTTGTCATTCATTTCCTCTAAAACATCAGATGGTTCTCTATTCATTCTTTCTAACTCCTCAATTGCTTCAAAAAAACAATCACTCATCTCATTTTCCTCCTCCTCTTCATCATCTTCACTTGTCACAAATCTATCCAATTCAACTGAATTAAACAACCTAAATTCAAGCATTTTATTCCTCCTCCTTGGTATAACAACATCAAAACTAGGGTTTTGACTATTACTCAAAAACTTTGAACATGATTGAGTAGTATTCCTTAATTTCAACCAAGTTTGACATGGTTTAGGTGAAACAGTGTTATTTAGCCTGAGGTAGGTAAAAGCAGCAATTTCATTAACAGTAATAGCCATATATAAGTCTTGTATAACAATTTATGGGATATTGGAGTTGAATAATTGAAACTGAAGGAAGTTAGATAGATAAGAAAGAAGGAATTTATTACATGAAGAAAGGAATGGAATACTAAGAAAGAAGAAGATGATGTTTCAAGCAAAGTGACATTGATGGTGTGGTTAGCTAAATATTGAGGATGTTTTGTCTTCACAAAATTATTACATTCCACTCTGTATTTTAAGGATGTAATAAATAAACATGTTTTTTTTGGTACATTAAAAAATAAAAAAGACTTAAGGTTCATAAAGTTCATAAATTTAGTTGAAGAAATTTTTTTAGCACGTTCTTTTAGACAAAAAAAAAGGTTGGCTGAGTGGTTTCGTCTAAAAAGTAATTTTGAAAAACGAACATAAAAATGCCCAAAAATTTCTTCCAACGACTTAAAGATTTATATAATCAGCATTTTTAAGCACATCCAAACAAGCTCTAAGGGAAGAAATTTTAGCACGTTCTTTTAGACTAAAAAAGGTTGGCTGAGTGGTTTCGGTAGGTGGTAATTTCTTCACGTGAAAGATTTATCAATCAGAGCTCGTCGCATTGAGTTTGCCTAATGCGGTTTGCGTCTTCGTGTGGTTTGCGAGATTTTCTGGAGATTTAGAAAGAAAAAAAAAAATCTTTATTGTATTTGTAATCTTCGCGCTCAAAATCTACACATTGACTTGGTAATATTTACTTATATATTTCTTAGTCTTACAAACAAACATCAAACTGTCATTTAATATTTATAAAATACAAAATTTTAGATTGTGATTTAACATTTTCTCCATAAAAAATTTAGTTTGCTAAAAGATGTGCTTTAAAATCGATGTCTAAAAAAATTTTAAATTACAAGAAAACTACAAAAAGAAAATGTCATTTTCTAAACAATTGTTTTACTAAATTATTGTCTCAAAAGAGGAGAACCGGTGAAAATTGCACATGCTAATATGCTATAGTGTGTCATTTTGCAGTTTCCACGTATTTTGAGTAAATTTTAATACCTACCCAATTTACAACATGAAAACTCTAAATGTGTCAATTATTAAGACTTATACATATAATAATCACAATAGGACTTTTTGAATAGTACATATATAAAAATTATCACAATTGATAATCACGATCAATATTTTAACTCTATAACAAAACGTCAGACCATTGTAAATTAATGGATCCATTCCAATTCTTCAACCCATAAAATACCATGTGAAAAAGATCACAACTTTTGTCTCTGAACGATATTCAAAATATATCAAAGATTTTTCTCTCCATATTTCCGATTTATACAAGTATATTAAACAGTTAATGTGAATTTTATAGCACGTATCTGACACCACACATGTTTTTTTGTTTACAGTCTGATTAGATTTTCATTAAATATAAAACAGAAATTTTATGCCAATTACTTTCTAAATATCTTTTTACTGTAAATAATACTAATTTATATCTAATATTTTTTAAGCTTTTGCTTAAGAATTCCTATGTTTCTTCTACTAAGTATTGAAAACGGGTAACGTCATTTTATATCAAGCTAAGACCAACTACTTTTGCTAAATCTCCAAGTATTTTTTTTTAAATATATTTTTAGACCAAGTATTTCTTAACCGTCCAAGTATTTCTTTAGATATATTTTTAGACCAAGTATTTTCTTAACCGTAAATAATACAAAGTATAAAGCACTTTAGACTGTTTACCAAAAAAATGTATTTTAAAAATATTGTTAGACCAAGAATTTTCTTAACCGTCCAAGTATTTTTTTTTTTTAAAGTATATTTTAGACCAAATATTTTCTTAACTGTAAATAATACAAAGTATAAAGTACTTTCAACCGTTTACCAATAAAAAAAAAGTACTTTAAACCTAGTATTTCTAAGACCAAGTATTTTGATTTTTAAGACTAAGTATCTTTTCAGACCAAATATTTTTTTAATCGTAAGTAATAAAAGTATAAAACTGTATACCATGGACAGACCATAAAAGTGAATAAAGTAATAGATAATGGTAGAATAACCATGATAATATACAAGTACTATTTATTATGTACTCATAGAGCAAGTACTTTTTAACCGTAAATAATACAATGTACAAAGTACTTTAGACCAAGTATATTTAGACCAAGTATTTTTAAGAATAGTTTTGTAGACCAAGTATTTTCTACCATGTATTGAAAATGAAGAACGACATTTTTATACCAAGTCGAGGTCTGGTAATTTTTTAAACATATTTTTTGAGCAAGTACTTTCAACTGTAAATGTTACAAGGAAAGTACACTCTAGACCAAGTATTTTTAAGACCAAATACTTTTTAGACAAAGTATTTTCTTATCATAAGTAATACAAGGAATAAAATTTTATACCATGGACATACCATATAAGTGATATATAATGTTAGAACAAAATTGTGCTTACCATGATAACATACAAGTATTACTTAATTATTATATACTAGACGAAGAGTCACTGAAACTTGATTTCGAAAACATTTTCTTCTTACTTGTATTAAGGGTGCAAAATTAAATTTATACTCGCTAACATTTAACTTTTATGGACAGCGTAACGAAGGGTGTGCACCGACCACCCTTGGCAAAGGTGGCTGCCCTTTAGGTGCTTAGGTGCAAAATTCAAGACTACTGAAATTTGGTCTCACATAACTGAGAAGTTTTTAAAAAAAAAAAAAAGGCTGGCAACATGGCAAATGCAGTATCTCTCATTTGGAGGAATATTAACATTGACTAACAAGGTAATGGACAACATCTCTAATTATAACATGTCCCTTTTCCATATTCCAGAAAAGGTTCTCAAAATGCTGGATAAAATTAGATAAACATTCTATGGGAAGCAACAACAAGGATCATAAATTTCATTTGATTAATGGGGAAAAGTGACACAACCAAAATCCCAAGGGGGCCTAGGTATCAAAGATCTAGCATCCCACAATAAAAGCATGATGATGAAATAATTATGGACGTATGGCTCTGAAAACATAAGATCATGGAGAGATCTGATTAAAGCTAAACATGGTGAGCTTACTTGCTGGTGCACCAAAACTTCAGCAGTTGCATATAGGGTTGGCCTATAGAAAAGCATCATCAAATTGTGGCCTGATTTTGCAAAGTATATAACATAGGGTGTAGGAAATGGCTTACACATCAATTTTTTGAAGGATAGGTGGTTGGGAGATACAACTATGAGTGAGGAATTTCCAAGTTTGCACAACCACTGCAGCTGAACCAGATTAAATCATAGCATACAACAGATCAGGTGACACTTGGGACATAAAGTTCAAAAAGAACTTACAGGACTGGAAACTTAATGAGATGATGGACCTTTTGTACCAAGCTGCAGCCGTGCTCCTTTTCACCCCAAGAGCCTGATAGATTGAGATAGGACCAAAACAATTGCTGTGTTTGAATTACTACTAATATTTTAGCAAAGGTGAATAAACAATTGCAAATTAGAGCAGCAAAGTTTTACCAATAATCAAGATGTCGTATCAAGTACAGAGGAGATAAAAGGTGTTGGCATAAGTTTGGGAGAATACAAAACCTAACTAACTTCATTTCTTCAGTAACTCTAAAAAATGTTGGAAAATGATCGAGAAAAGAACTAGAAGAAAACAGAAAAGACATTTCCAATTCTGCAGCACCTAGTCAACTGGCCAAGTCGGTCCAAGTTCTTCTTCATCCTCCTCTCTAGACTTGATGATGAGCTTGAATTCATGATTTCCCATATCCTCAATTTGAGTTTTCTTAATCTCTTCAGCAGTGTTTAAGGCACTGCAGCTGCATTTGCACCAGGACACCTCGATCATCTGCAGCAAAAGTAAGTTCTCAAAGTTGCGAGGAATTGTTTTCAGTCTACTGTTCCTGAAAATCACATGCTGGAGGTTAGGAAAGGAGATATCAGAAAAGTTCCATTGTGGAATATTCATGCTGTAGAATATCAAGAGCTTGAGTTTCTGGAACTCCTCATCTTCGACATCCCATTTCTCTCCCTTAAAAGCATCGGACTCCAACTTGAGCATTTCCAGGTTTTCTAATCTTCCTATGACTGAAATTTCACTCCATGGTAATTGACATGATGACAAGGTCAACTTCTTGAGGTTCCTAGGGAATTTGACTTCAAGTCGCTTTGCACCACGTTTTAGAAAATAGACTTTTAGTGATTCGAGTTTATTCAAAGATTCTAAACCCCCAAGTCTAATGCATCTCTGATAACCTTGTGGCTCATCAACCAAGCACCTCAGCTTTACTAAATTAGGTACTTTTGACACAAACTCTTGGAACTCTTTGCCTCCAGGTAAGTGTACAAAGGAAATCCATCGTAATTTCGTTAAACGGAAGTTCATCTCAAACTCTGGGACATGGCACCTAATGATAGCTGGTTTACCAGTCACTTCCAAATGTTTTAAGCTTACCATACCCCATATTGCACATGATAGATCTAATTTGCGAGATTCCCTAAGTATCAATGTTTTTAAGTACTTGAGGTTGGATAACCATGATGGATCTTCCTCAAAATTTCCCTTCAGTGCCAAGTATCTTAAATTAATCAAGAACTGAATATAGGATGCACTGGTTAATGTAACGCATACCAGATCCAATACTCCCAATGATGCGATTCTTGTTTTTTCACGAAAACTGTTGCAGTCAAAGATGGGAAGGTTTTTCTGGTTAAGTAAATCATCAACATGATAGGGTACTCGACAGATAGCAGAATGGAGATATAAATGTTCAGCTTCTTTATAATTACAGCAAAAATCAAATGAAATGCCACGTTCGTGCTCAGCAGCTGTTGAATAACGCGATCTGCTAAGAAAACAAAATACCAATAGGAAGAAAATAGTAAGTACCAGTAGAGTTAAACAGCCTGAAGTAACAAAGTCTGTGGTGGTTCAAATTAGATCTTACCTGTAACTCTTACAGCTAGTCAAACAAAACTCACGCAACAGATCATGCATGCGGATTGCTTTCACCTCACCAAAGAAACTCCTTTGGACAACCATTACAAGGTTACTGTTAGACCTGCTGTCACTAGGGTCTATAACCGCAGGAAAAAGGGTGAAAATAAGGCTTAATTGTAAATGTTTTATTAATTAATTATTATGTGTATGTATATCCAGTAGTTACATAGCAGTTACTTAGCAGTTTAGGCAGTTATTATGTGTTACATTGTATTAAGAAGAAGGAAAAAGGGGTAGTTTTTTCTGTAGGTTTTTCTCTGCCAGATTTGGAGGTTAAGGTTCCTCAAAATACCTTGGTTGTTAGATGTAATGAAGTTCTTTCTCTATTTGTAAAACTTATTCTATTTGTTGGCAGTAAATAATAGTTGGAGTGTTGTTCTTATTTCTGACTTTATGTGTTGTGTTTGGAAGTCTACAAATTAAGGTTAGCAAAGTTTCTGGGTTTCTAACAATTTTGGTATCAGAAGCCTTCATGGTTTCAACCAGAATGGAGGGAAGGATTGAAGGGTTAGAGAAGAAAATGGACGAAGTACAAGAGGAGATTGGTTCAGTACGTAATTACTGTTGGAATTAATGCATTCACAAGGATACTATCCTTGACTTTTATGTTTTCTAGGAGTTCTTTATTCTTCAAGAATATGAAAGTCTTTCAATATTATCTTAGTTTTTCAAGAAATCTTTTAAAAGTTTGTGATACATGTATCTAGTGAATTGTGATACATGTATTTAGTTATTTTGCAAGACTTTTTGAATTGATTTTTTGAGTGTATAAATAGAGATGTAATTGATGATTGTAATCATATCAAGTGGCCTTAAGTAGCCTAATACAATGGGTGGCTTATTCTCTAAGAAAAATATTCTCTTCCTATTCTTGATGACAAAATAAATTGGAGGCTTTTGCATTCTTAATGCCTTGAAGGTGAAGAACAAAAATTGGTGGCATCTAAAACAAATAATGGTGCACATTCTTGGGTTGTTCTTACTCCATTTTTTGATGGAAATGACTTTGAATACCGGAAGATAAGAATGAGAACTTATCTAAAAGCTAAAGGTTTGTGGACTATTGTTGCAAATGGCTATGAAGAGCCGTAAAATGGTGAACTTTCAATGGCAGAGATGAAAAATATTGAGGCTAAGCGTCGTCAAGATGCAAAGGGGCTTTGAGCAAAATTCAAATGGGAGTCTCAAGAGCATTTTTTAATGCTACCAGCTCATCTATAAATGGGTTTGAGAGGAGAGTGGAGAAGCCCAACGGACTCCGCATTATTAGGCCCAATGTCTTACCAAGCTGGGAATTCTAACCCAGATTATGGACCAAAGCCAGGCTTGAAAAGTAGATGGAGCGTTAGACAACCCAAATGGAATGACTAAAAACTCATAATGTCCTTCATGTGTACGAAAAGCTGTCTTTGCTACATCTTCCTTGCAAACCCGGATTTGATGGTACCCCGATCTTAGATCCAACTTCGAAAATATAGTGGCACCCCCAAGCTCATCCAGTAGTTCTTCGATTGCTGGAATTGGAAATTTATCGGGAATAGTAATCTTATTAAGGGCCCGATAATCCACACAAAATCGCCAACTACCATCTTTTTTGCGAACTAGCAACACTGGACTGGAAAAAGGACTTGTACTTGGTTGAATGATACCAGCTACAAGCATTTCCTGGACAATTCGCTCAATCTCATTTTTCTGATAATCAGGGTAACGATATGGACGAATATTGGGTGGATTAGATCCCTCTTTAAGTCGGATAGCATGATCACGACTTCTACAGGGTGGCAGCCCTTTCACTTCCTCAAATAAAGTTCCAAATTCTTCCAATAATTGCTGCAAATCCAAATTCTCATGTTCCTCCCTTGCTGTTAACTCATTCAGATCAACATAATACCCTTCTCCATCTTTTTGCAAGGCTTTAAACAGAGTTTTGAGTGAAGCCACTGATTTGGACAATGAGAGGTCTCCTCGAACAACTCGTGTTTGCCCTCCTGTGTCAAATTTCAACGTCAACATTTTGAAATTAGCTTGAATATCCCCCAAAATCTCCAGCCACTCTAATCCTAACACTACATCGGCACTGCCCAAATTAAAAAGGAAATAATCTTGTGTTATGCGGAAATTATCAATCCACAATTCCACTTCTTTGCAGCTTCCCCTACTCTTTACTTGCTGTCCATTCCCTACTTCCACTACAAACGGCTTAGTTTCTGTTTGCTTTAGCCCCAATTCTTCGGCCACTGTGCGAGAGATAAAATTTGTTGATGCTCCGCTATCGATCAACACAATAACCTTCTTCCCCAATATTGTTCCCCATACCTTCAAAGACTTCTTTGTGGTAAATCCTGGAATAGAGTACAAAGACAACTCCATTAACTTTTGCGACTGCGGTAGTTCGTGAACACTTAATTGGTCCATCCTTGCATTTATTATTTCCTCTGGATGCTCTTCTATGCCTCTATCTTCGTCGTCCTCTGCTGCTACAATAAGCAGATTTAACTGTTTTGAATTGCACCGGTGATTGGGACCATATTTTTCATCGCATCGAAAACAAAGTCCTCTTCTTAATTTATCCTGATACTCTGCATCAGATAGCCTTTTGTATGCTCCTCCACGCCTTGCAGAAGTTTCAGGTCTTGGCTGCTCGATTTCTCCTCGCTTTTGCTCTTGAACATGCCGTGGTATGGCTGTAACTGTTGTACGGGCAGAATGAAAGGGTGTTGTGGCTACACGCATAGGGGAACTTGTAAAACTTCCTGTTCGGCTATTATCAGTCACTAGAAACTGCATTGAACCCCTAGAAGGCGCCATATACTGTCTTGAATAAAATTGGCGAAGTTGCTTATCGCCTCGATTTACCCCCTCATTCACGGGTGCATCCTGTATTTCATGTTTCTTGGTTAAAGCGTGCTTTGAAGGATTCTATTCCAGTTCAGCAGCTCCCTCATTTCTTATCCGAAGAACTTGAAATGCAAGTGCAACCTAAAGGTGTAGTAGACTGCCAGACACTCTTGAATGGCTCCCAAGAGGTTTTGATTAAGTGGAAGGACTTACCGGACTTTGAGAACACTTGGGAATCCTATGAAGTCATTGATGGACAGTTTCCTCATTTTCACCTTGAGGACAAGGTGAAACTCGTTGGGGCGGGTATTGTTAGACCTGCTGTCACTGGGGTCTATAACCGCAGGTAAAAAGGTGAAAATAAGGCATAATTGTAACTGTTTTATTAATTAATTATTATGTGTATGTATATCCAGTAGTTACATAGCAGTTACTTAGTAGTTTAGGCAGCTATTATGTGTTATATTGTACTAAGAAGAAGGAAAAAGGGGCAGTTTTTTCTGTAGGTTTTTCTCTGGCAAATTTGGAGGTTAAGGTTCCTCAAAATACCTTGGTTGTTAGATGTAATGAAGTTCTTTCTCTATTTGTAAAACTTATTCTATTTGATGGCAGTAAATAATAGTTGGAGTGTTGCTCTTATTTCTGTGTTGTGTTTGGAAGTCTACAGATTAAGGTTAGCAAAGTTTCTGGGTTTCTAACAGTTACTATCTATTAACTCCTTCAAGTAGTCTTTTGCTACATTTTCTGCACTCTTCAACTCGTTACCTACTGCAAATTCTTCGGCGATCCAAAGCTGTATCAACCCTCAAACCAAAAGGTCATTGTCAAAATGTTTTCCAAAGAAAAGAAAGCCATTCGTCAAGTGACCAGGTAAAAGTCTATAACTCAAGTTGATTATGTCCATGTACTTTTGCTTATCACCAGCAATAAATGATCTTAAACCATGGGCAACTTCTTCCCAACGAACTTCGTCCTTGTCCAGTTTTGCAGGAACACCAGCTACCAAAATAATTGCAAGTGGAAGCCCTCCACAGCTCTGTGCTATTTGCACTCCTACTACATCAAGTTCTGGAGGGCAACTTTCTTCTCCAAACACCTTCTTCTGCAATAAGCACCAACTTTCTTCATCTGTGAATAAACGAAGATGACGAGGAGCACTAAAAACTTCAGTATCAGAAGCTATTTTGTCTTGTCTAGTTGTCAAAATGATTCTACTGCCGCTGTAATCATCTGGAAAACATCTCTTTAAGTCATCCCATACTTTAGTGCTCCATAAATCATCAATAACAATGAAGTATTTCTTTCTCAATAAATGTCTTCGCAGCTCATCTGCTAGTTCATCATTGCTCCTTGTGTTGTCATTGAGAGGATCCGAATTACCCAATAACTCAAGCAATGTCCTTCTCTTACTATATACTTGAGAAATAGTGCACCATGAACAAACATCAAAGCGACTGATAATATCTTTATGAGTATACAATCTCTTCGCCATAGTTGTCTTGCCTATTCCAGGCATTCCAACGAGGGCGACTACATCTAAATGTTTCGGACCCCATACCAGTTGATGTATCAGCTCTGCTGTCTCATTCTCAAATCCCACAATTGCTTCTGAAGTTGTGGTCATACTGAACTCAGAAAATCTGAGCTTCTTCTTGGCACAATCAACAGGACGTAGGCGAATGTTGCAGACTTCTTGTAGGTGGTGCTCGATATATATGGTTGTTAAGCAACAGTACAAAAAATTTGTAGAGAAAAAATGTAAGAGATGAAAACTGTTTGCATAGAAGGCTCAATTTTGTATCCAAAGATTGAGATATCTCTGAAGTGCTTTGTGCAATTTTGCTATGGAAGAACATATTGCAGAAAACAACTCTTTTTATAGGAGTACTAGTTCAGAAACCCACACTATACGCTACATCCCAATTCATTATTTTTGTTGACATTAGTGTTGTGGAGTAAGTTTGTTGATTAAGAATCTATAGCAGCTAGCTGCATAATAAATGGTCCTTACTATCATAAACAATAAAATAAATAAGATTAATTGACTATAAACAATGTAAATAAAGCTTGTCAACAAGATGCTTGAGACAAATTTGAGATTCGCGTATTTAAGTATCTGTTCTTAGTTGTTACTATGACAAAAGTGTAAGAAAAATACAGATACTGAAATGGGACAAAAAGAATTAGGAAGTGCTATATGCATTCCCACTTTAGATTCTATACAGGTTCTTTTAAGTTTCCTCACAAAAAGGATTGACTTGTTCTGGCATGTCACCAACTACCTAAGTATAATTAATAGATCTAATTGAATGTTATTTATCTCATAGATACATGCATCTGAAAATGAGATGAGAACTTATTTTCGCAAGTCAACTACCAACTTCTCATTCGAACAAAAAAGAACTAGTGAAGAAGAAAAAAATAAATAGCAGACAAATAATTGAAGTTCTTTTGGTGATATCAAGTGATATATTTAATTTTTCAGCAAATAGTTTAGCAATTAGGTTGTGCAACCCTAATTTCCAAATTCGAAACCTTAATCTTTTTTGACATGTACTCTTTTTTTTTTTTTTTTTCTTTCAAAACAGTGTTTGCTTATGTGTTGCCGTGCCTCAGCACAAACGTTACATTTTAGTTAGATTGATATGGTTGGAATTTAAATATGTAGTGTACTTGTTTATAGATAGAGCTAGATTGCAACTTAGATAGTGAATACCTTCATTACATGATTTATAACTTTGATCAAATGTTTGGCTTGATTATAAACATGGCCGGACCCGATTAAAATGGGTCATGACACAATAATTCCAGAGAAGACATTCTTATCATGCTTAGAAGTGTTTTATTGCGCCTTTTCAATAAATAATGGTTAATTACTTTTAGAGCACGCAGTGCATGATACTTACAAAGCAAAAACTTAACTCTTGAAAATAAGTGCTACCAACTTCTCATTCGAACAAAAAAGAACTAGTGGAAGAAGAAAAAAAAAATAGCAGACAAATAATTGAAGTTCTTTTTTGATGCACAAAGCATCATGCGTTAGCGTACTCTTTTTTTTTTTTTTTTTTTTTTTTCTTTCTTTGATTCTTGGAAGGTTACGTTAGATTGACCCCAAGGAGTTAGATGATGTGCAACTTAGATAGTGAAACCATTACCCTAAAATGGGTCATGACTCAATAATTCCAGAGAAGACATTCTTATCATCTTAGAATTGATTCCACGATTCGAACCCGTGACCAATAAGTAAATGATATATATTACTCCTATGAACGAAACACCAAAAGGAAAAGATCACAAGAGCAGTGACGCAAGTCTTAAGTTTGCCAACACTGATTATAAATTAAGTACTTAGCAAAATCTGGATGGATATAACTTAAATTGTACATGTAAAATCAGCTAGTTGGTGTAAATCGTACCAACTAAGCTCATTATTTTCCTTAGCAGGATAGACTCAAACCAATGTCCTTTAAGAAATTTAATTAAGTAGATCGGCCGTAAGACACCAGACATCCGCTTGTAGCACCCCTATTTAAAATATATCCAATTTCTATAAACTATTCAAAAGGCATTACGGGCCGATCATAAGAAAAGCAAATCTTCGTAGACTTGGTTAAGTCGCTTATAGCATGCAGTTTAACCAGTTTTGGGAAACTTCAAACTGAACCTCATGATGTTTATTCTTTTGTTTTTATGAAGTAAGAAGATTACATTAAAGGAAACAAGAAGATGCATCAAAAGTTACAAAAAAGAGAGAATGTGATTGCTCCCGCAAAACCAAACTATGCTAGTCTAACACAAGGGAGCTTACACATTCCAAAAAAAATAGTCACAGCTTGTTACATGAGTCTGGTCTTGCCAACAAAAAAGATTAAGCAAACATTTTGCTTTAATGACATGAAATGGAGTTGAAATCTCATCAAAACATCTGGGATTTGTTTCATCCCAGATGCACCAAAAACATGAAGCAAGCACCATTTGCCAAATTTATTGATGGACTTCCCAACTCTCCATGAACACCAACTTCCATAAGCTTCCTTGATACTGTCCGGCATGACCCAGGCTAGTCCGGGAGATGGAGAAAAACATGCTCCAGATATCTACTGTACAATGCAAGGAGAGGTGCCTAACACTCTCAAAATTCAACTGGCACATATAACATCTATTAACTGGCTGAATGCTCCTATAGCTGAGATTGTCCTGTGTGAGACAAGATTCATATAGTGTTATCCAACTAGGACAAATTACTTTGGTGGGAAGTTTAGTCCTCCAGATGAGTTTCCTAGGCTATTTGTCAATCCGGTTCTTATTGGACCATAGTAGTGAGTAACCTCTCTTCACTGAGTAACCTCATGTTGTTTATTCTTCTTCTTTAGAGGATCTGAAGCTGCATTCCGCCAAGGCCTAACTTCATACCCGAAGGTCTGAATCTGAAAAGACATAGTTCAAATTCAGACCTTCTGTCTGAATTTAGGCTCCGGCGGAGCCTAAATACGACTAGACGGTCTAAAATTTTCAACTTCAGACACGTATGTTTGAAACTAAGGCAGCTAAACTTTAAAAACTTTGTAAATTTCGACTATACTTTAAAAAAGGGACCTAAATACGGCTTCGCCTGATCAGACTGGCCTCGACCTGCAATTCAAATAATGAACTGGATTGGGTCCGGGTCAGCCCATTTAACAGCGACAGAAATGATCAAGAAAACAAGTAGAACACGGAAAACAAACTGCAAAATTCGCAGCTCTAAGTCAACTTGCCAAGTCAGTCCAAGTTCTTCTTCATCCTCACTCATTGATTCCTCATCTCTAGACTTGATGATGAGCTTGAATTCATGATTTCCCAAATCCTCAATTTGAGTTCTCTCAAACTCCCTAGCAGATCTCAAGGTACTGCGGTTGCATTTGCGCACCTCAATCATCTTCAACAAAGGTAAGTTTTCAAGGTTGTGGGGAAATGTTTCCAGTTGACTGTTTCTGAAAATCACCAGCTGGAGGTTGGGAAAGGACATATCAGAAAAGTTCCATTGTGGAATATTCATGCTGTGGAATTTCAAGAGCTTGAGTTTCTGGAACTCCTCATCTTTGACATCCCATTGCCTTCCCTTAAAAGCATAAGAATCCAACTTGAGCACCTCCAGATTTTCCAATCTTCCTATGGTTGAAATTTCAGTCCATGGTAATTGATATGATGACAACGTCAACTTCTTGAGGTTCCTAGGGAAGTTGACTTCAAGTCGCTTTGCACCACGTTTTAGAAAATAGACTTTGAGTGATTCAAGTTGATTTAAAGAGTGTAAACCTGGAAGCCTAATGCATCTCCGACCAACTTCTGGCTCATCAACCATGCACCTCAGCTTTACTAAACAGGGTACCTTTGACACGAACTTTTGGAACTCCTCACCTCCAGGTAAGTGTGCAAAGGAAAGCCATTGTAATTTCTCTAAAGGGGGGTACGTCTCAAACTCTGCGACATCACACGTAATGACAGCTGGTTTACCAGTCACTTCCAAATGTTTTAAGCTTACCATACCCCATATCGCACGTGACAGATTTAATCTGCGCGATCCCTCAAGTATCAATGTTTCTAAGTTCTTGAGCTTGGATAACCATGATGGATCTTCCTCAAAATTCCCTTTCATGGCCAAGTATCTTAAATTAATCAAGAATTGAATATAGGATGCACTTCTTAATGTGACGCCCACCAAATCCAACACTTTCAATGTCAATAACTCATGAGAAGGGATAGAGTTGCAATCAAACAATAAATTTCTCTTGTTAAGTATATCATAAGAAGGGAGTGAATGAGTGATCAAAGAATGAGAGCATGAGGAACCTTTTTTAGGCCAATGGAGACGATGGATTTCATAGCCACTTTGGGGATGAGCTGAACTTGAATCATCTGACCTGGTAAGAGAACAACATACCAAAAGGAAGAAAATTGTAAGAACCATTAGAGTTAATAGTCTTAGGTGATAAGGTAGTATGTGGTAGTTCAAATAAAATCTTACCCGCCTACATCCCATCGATGTATACAAGTAGTGGAGCAAAACTCAAGTAATAGATCATGCATGCCAATTGTTTTCACCTTGCCAGAGAAACTCCTACGGACAACCATTACAAGGTTACTATCTATTAACTCCATCATGTAGTCCTTTGCTACATCCTCCGCGCTCTTTAACCCATTAGCTACAGCAAATTCTTCAGCAACCCAACGCTGTCTCAACTTACGGACCTTAACTCCATTACCAAAATATTCTCCAAAGTAGAGAAAACATAGTTTCAACTGATCAGGTAAAAGATTGAAACTCAACTCAATTATGTCCATGTACTTTTGCTTATCGCCAGCAATAATACATGAACGCCTTAAACCATAGGCAACTTCTTCCCAACGAACTTCGTCCTTGTCCAGTTTTGCAAGAACACCAGCTACCAAAATAATTGCAAGTGGAAGCCCTCTGCAACTCTGTGCTATTTGCTCTCCTATCTGCTCAAGTTGTGGAGGGCAACTTTCTTCTCCAAACACTTTCTTCTGCAATAAGCACCAACTTTCTTCATCTGTGAATAAACGAAGACGATGAGGAGCACTAAAAACTTCAGTATTAGAAGCAACTTTGTCTTGTCTAGTTGTCAAGATGATTCTGCTGCTGTTTTTATCATCTGGAAAACATCTCATTAAGTCATCCCAAGCTTCAATACTCCATAAATCATCAATGACTATGAGGTACCTCTTTTTTAGCAAATGTTTTCGCAGCTTGTCTGCTAGTTCATCATCATTCCTTGTGTTGTCATTGAGAGGAACCAAATTACCCAATAACTCAAGCAATGTCTTTCTCCTATTATATGCTTGAGAAATAGTGCACCATGAACAAACATCAAAGCGACCGACGACATCATTATGATTATATAATCTCCTAGCTAAAGTTGTCTTACCTATTCCAGGCATTCCAACCAGGGAGACCACATCTAAATCTTTCCAGCCACAGATAAGTCGTCTGATCAACACTTCCGTCTCATCCTCAAATCCAACAATTGCTTCTGAAGTTGTGGTCATACTGGACTCCGCAAAACTGTGCTTCTTCTTGGCACAATTAACAGGACGTAGTCTTGATAATGTCTCTGACTTCTTGCAGGTGGTGCTCGATATATTGATGTTAAATAAGGGTATAATACAGTTATAGAGTCAAATGTAACAGATGAAGTGAGCAAATTTGTAGAGAAGGCTCATATTATGTGGGGAATCAAATGATTGAGATATCTCTGAATTGCTTTGAGCTATGGAAGTACATGTTAGAGAAAACAACTCTTTTATAGAAGTACTAGTTAAGAAACCCACGCTATGCACTGTCCTAGATCCAAATTTATTACTATTTTTAGTTGACATTAGTAGTGTGGATGACTTTGTTGATTAAAAAAGCTATAGCAGCTAGCTGCATGTAAATGATTCATCCTATCATAAACAAGAAAGTAAGAGTAACTTGCTATAAACAATGTAGACTAAGTTGGTCAACAAAATGGTTTTGAGATGAGTTTGATTGTTGCATTAAAGTATTCTTTCTTAGTTATTAACCAAGTATGACAGAACTGTGTAAGAAATAGTTTTAAATAATCAAGTACTTATAGATTTGAAATAATATTGAGATTGGAATCTACAGTTTAATAGGTTTTTCTTGGTTTCCTATATAAATTATCATAGAATAGTCCAAGATCCGCTGGTTTCGGCAGAATCTTCACCTACTAAATTGGATAATCACTATGTAAAGTTCCAGTGTGTACATCAAAGATGAATATTTAGATAATCCAAGTTTAAGGTTTAATTTATATTACTTGTTCTGGCATGTCATCAACTAACAAGGCCCAATAAATACATCCAATTTTATAGGATTGTCCCGGAGGAAGGGACAAACAGCAACAACATACCCACTGTAATTTCACAAACGGGATCTGATGAGGTAGAATGTGCGCAAACCTTACCCCTACTTTGTAAGGATAGAGAGGCTGTCCCAGAGAAAGGGAAAATAATTAATTTTAATTGACTGTTATTTGTGTTCAAAAATGCATATCTTTGGAAATGAAATGTGCATTTGTTTTGTTACAACTATAAACTTTGAAGTCCATTCTGAGAAAATTTAAAAAGACAAATTTTGAAATAGAAAACAAAATGACTACCAACAAAAGTATTGAAGTTTTATAGTGCATTGAGAGAAGAGCTTTTATGAAATACCTCACGTGACCTGTTAGAGGGAAATGGAATCCGATTCGTTATCAGACACAAAACAAAATAATTTATTGTATTAAAACAATACTACAGTAATATTTTATTTTAAGTTTGTTACTCCTTCTTTCCACTTTTACTTATTCAGCGTACTAAAAATAAATGTCCACTTTAAAAATTCAAGAGATAATTTATCATTTTATAATACCTATTTTACCCTTATTAATAAGTACTATAATTATTTTCAATCAATTTTCAAACATATAATAATTAGAGGTGGTATAGTAAAATTACTCATGTGTTACTTTTCTTTTTTTCATGTCCCAGAATAACGTTTCTTTCTATATTTAATAAGTTATAATTCAAACATCCTATATGACAAGTTTATGACCACAAAATTCAAATGACATTTTAGTACATTATACACATCTTTAATGTAAGACAAAAATATTCAAAATTCTCGGTTTCTAATCAAACTGAGAAGATTTAAATTGGGATGAAGGGAGTAACAAATTAGTAACTAGTACTCCCTCCGGATAAAAAAGAATGTCTACTTAACCTTTATTTTTTGGTTCAAAAAGAGTGTTCACTTACCAAATCAATAAAAAATTAACCTTATTTTTTCAAATCTGTCCTTATTAAGTATTAAGTGACCAAATCTCAATACTTATTTAATTAGGGGTAGTTTAATCAAATTACCTAATTTTGCCTAGAAATTTTTTCAGAGAGTGTGCAAATGGCTAAGTGGACAGTCTTTTTTATCCGGAGGAAGTGTTTGATTTCCGTACTCTTTTGTCGCCATTCATTTAAAATTCCAACACATATTATTGACACCACCAAAGGATGTGGTGCAGCAACTCTTGGGTTCGAGCCCTGAGTATGAAAAAATTCTTGGTAGGGAGCGCTTACCTCCAAATGGGCCCTACGCAGCGCGAATCCCGATATACTCACGCTCCAATACGAGTACTGGACACCGAGTGGGGAAAAAAACTATGGTTGACAGAAAATTCTGTTGGGAAAACTTTTTGCTGAATGAATCAATTCTATGTTTGGTTTCTCTCAGTCGTTATCGGTATCGTGAATCGCCGGTTCCTCTTTTTTCCTTTTTGCAAATGATACACGTGCTTGAGAAGCAGAGGGTCGTGAAGTATCGAATGAATTAAGCAAGAATAAATGGTTTCTAGTTGCTCATCGTTAATTTGGATGGGACGGGTGGCCGCATGGACAAATAAATCAGTGCCTCCTATTTAATTAAAGGTCAACATGTTCCATCTCATAATTCTGTCAAAAGGATGGGCATTCTTAACCCGAAAATCAATGATAAAGACAATTGAGATACAATGGGTGAAATGAGGATAAAATTAAGTCATTTCCAATACGTTAAGGACATTTTATAACCTTTTTCGTTCTTTATATACAACACCTTGAGAAACTTGATTCAATATACGTTTCTTACTTTTCTATATTTAGTAGCTTCTTAATTTTGGCATCCCACATATACAAGATTCAATGAATATTTTGTACACTACACACGCTTTAATTTAAAATTATAAAACTTAAAAGTGTTGGGTTTTGAATGTGGTGTGAATGGGAAACGGAAGGATTCAAAATGGCGGGAAATGACAAATTCAAAAAAAGAGGGAATGAAAAGTTATTTTTACAAAGGATTTTTGTTCCTCACCGGAAAATGAAAAGAAAATCCTTGTATTTATACACAAATGCACTTTTTCTGGTTCTTAAAGAGTCTAGAAGAAGTGTTGCATTGCGCCATCATCGCCGCTTGATTTCGGATTCGCAAATGGTCAAATGTTCTGATTGATCAATATATTTTTTGGACCAAATTTATTTCATTAATATTAATTTTTACTAACGCAACGTAAATAGTCGTTTTTGGCTTTTTCCTTACGAAAAGTCTGAAATTCTGCTACACTAGTGACGATAATTTATTCTATCATAGGAGAAAATAATCTCAAACCTCAGGTACTAGGAGGGGTTTAAGTTTCTTAAGAAAACATTGTGAATTCAATGAGCTCGAATTAATTTTATTTCTTCTCCGTTTGTGTTTCTTGCTATTTTGTTTAGTTTCTAGAAGTTTATTTTTCGAATACAAGCTTATAACGAAAATGTTTCTCGTGATGTTTTAATTATGTGCCCTCTCAAACTAAAACAATAAAATATATAAGAGGGGGTATTATCCCTATAATACAACTCAATTTTAGATGCACCCCTATATTTCAAATCAAACACTTATACCCTCTGTATTATAGAAAATAGTTCTCGACACGTGTGTTGCACGTGTATCCCTAATTATTTAGTAAATAACAACATACAATTATTGAAATATGCGTCGGGTAACAAAAGATAAAATGAAGAATATAAAGAACATGTTTCAAATAACCATTTTGGAGCCGGCTCATCTCCAGTACTAATCCCCTCCAGTGGGTCTAGTGCACAGTTAATATTGAGACATCTATCCACCTTTTAATCTAATGGTCAGCATTTAATTAACTGAAGCAGCCTCTCAAACCATGGTTAATACCCTGATCTATCCTTTCCCTTGCTGGCAACATCAATTTAGCCTAAAATCTTGCTGCTCCTATCTGGATACGTACAACCAAATATCTTAAATTTAATAGCAAACGTTGTTTTCATATTTATTCATACTTAAATGTTTAAACCAAAAACAAAGATTAAACTCATTTTCATAATCTAACAACTTGAATTTTTCATGTACCATATTCATACTTCCAGTAACTCTTACTATATAGAGATTGGTCTTTATTCAAAGGACATTATATAAAGATTGATCTTCAATACGAGTAGAAAATTATATTGCATTCAAACTTCAATGTGTAACATCAAACTACGATGAATTTGAGCTACTCTTAATTTCTTTTTATGATACTTTTGTTTGTAATGATTTAAGAATAATGAGAGCGGTCTCGTTTTGTAGCAAATCGGTTGGATATTTGCACATAACGATTTGGCTTATTGGTTCTTAAATGTACTAAACCGCTAACCGAACAAATAAGATATCGGATCGTTATTTAGCGGTTAAAGGTCGGTTTATCGATATATCAACTTGAAAGATAGAAGTATATATATGCTACTCCAAGTGACAAAATGATCTGCAACAGTTTTTCTTCTTCTTCGCATGAAACTGGCTTTATAGATCAAATCAATTTTCTCAATATTAAAAAGGACTCAATATCAAAGCATGTAACGTCTTTGTTCTTCTATTCATCTTAATGTTGAAGCACATTTGTAATGTCATCCGAAGCCATATTACTTACTAAGACAATATCACCCAAAGTCATTTTAAGCAGAACTCTGGGGTATAAGTAAAGGCTAAAAATGTCTGATGATCCAATAATTGGTTAAAAGGTCATATTAACTAGTAGTAGCTTAGTTCAAGTGTGCTTCTATTTCACATCTTGCATCACAATATAGATTAATTTCCCTAACTCAACAGATACAATACAAAATTTATTTCCAATAGGTGATAACAGGAACTGCATCAATAAGTGAAACAGCACATAAAAAAGGCATCCTACATTCAATACCTCATTAATACATAATCTATAGCACAAAAAAGAATCAACAGGATCTCAGAATTACTGAATCAACGTTTCCTGGTACGTTCTTTTGATACACACAATAAGTTGAAACTATCTAAATGTATAACAAGCTCTAATCCCCTTTCCCCACGGAGCAAAAGACATACTAAAGCAGTAGTAGTGGTAGTAGTTATCTCACAGAAAAAATTAGTAGTAGTGGTAGTAGTTATCTCACAGAAAAAATTCAATCATCCAATCACCTTATACTTTAAAGCAGCTGCAACTTGTTAGAAAAGGCAATGGCAATCCAATCACGTTGCGCAGGAGACCACTGAAGTTGAGTAAAACAATAAAACAGAAAAAAAAAAAAAAAAAAAAGGCATAAAGCTTCTGCCAACCAAACACAACAATTTAAAAACATAAACAAGAGAAGCTTCAGCCAAATAGTAAAGGGTACTATGATTAATCACTCTCTATTGGACAAAAGTATTTCTGGCTACTGCATCCATGGCTACTATATATACCATGTTTATTCTACATATGATCAAATGCTAAACAAAAGAATTTTCAATGTAGAAGCTAATTTTCCACTATAAAATAAGTTGCAGCCTTGATATAAAAAAAGAAACAACTCCATTAACAGAGGATGCCAAATCGCGTTCTGGAACAAAACCTATGGAGCAAAATCAAATTATTGTGTTAGAAAATAACAATAATAATGAAGCACATATCGTTTTGTTAGCCTCGTCAGCTGTGTATATGGATATAGGGGCATTGTTGTCGATGATGATATAAATGTGTTGCTGCCCAATGAGATTAGTATTATTGATGTATAGAAATTATGAATAAGCTATGTGGCTCACCTAGATGTGAATGGGAAAGTACGATAAGAGGTGCCTAGGTGGGTTAGCACCGGGTGTCCGTCATGGCCCTCCGGTTGGGTCGTGACAACAATGGGTGAAAGGAGGATAAAATTAAGTCATTTTCAATACGTTAAGGACCTTTTATAACCTTTTTCGTTCTTTATATACAACACCTGGAAAAACTTGATTCAATATACGTTTACTACTTTTTTATATTTAATAGCTTCTTAATTTTGGCATCCCATGTATACAAGATTACATGATTCAATGAATATTTTGTACACTACACACGCTTTAATTTAAAATTATAAAACTTAAAAGTGTTGGGTTTTGGATGAGGTGTGAATGGAAACGGAAGGATTCAAAATGGAGGAATCGACAAATTCAAAAATGAGGGAAATGAAAAGTTACTTTTACAAAGGAGTTTTGTTCCTCACCGGAAAATGAAAAGAAAATCCTTGTGTTTATACACAAATGCACTTCTTCCTGTTCTTACAGAGTTGAGGAGAAATGGTGCATCGCGCCGTCTTCGCCACTTGATTTCGGATTCGCATTGGTCAAATGATCTGCATGATCGATATATTTTTTGGACCAAATTTATTTCATTAATGATTCTACACCCACAACCCTGGGATGTGTAACCGTAACTAAGTATATTAAAATGTAATTAATAGAAAAATAAATGACAATTATAAATAAGAATTTTTTGACGTATTTATTTTTGAGATATTTGATAAAGGAGATAAACATTTTCGTTAATATCTTTATTCACGGGAGTGATTAAAATAGAGAATAAAAATTTATTGAACATGTACTTTCAAAACGTATAAACAAGAAACAGACACAAATTACTCAGTAAGATATACTGATTATTGTTTCTTGCAATTATTAGTAATAATTTTCTCCCACTTTAAACATGTAAGTTATTTGCATTTTTGCTAATTATAATATCATTTAGGTTTTTTCCCTTTTTTATTTTAGTTTGTTTACTACTTTTTGTGCTTCAAAATTATCTTAAAATAAAATTAATATATTTTTAGTAATAGCTAAATTATTTTTAATAATTATGTTTTAATATATTTAATTTAAAATGCCTCATAAGGGTGTAAGTGTAAGATGTCAGCATAAATGTTAATTTTAAAATACAAGGGTATATTTAAAACTAAGTCATATTATAGAAATATTGAATGTAACCTACAGTTTATGAAAAGGTTTTGTTCCATCTATTCTATGCATTAATATGAGTAAAAACTTACTCATATCTAATATTTACATCAAATCAATGTTCACATGTCATGCTTTTAGATAAAAAGATCTTTAATTTGATTATGATTAATTGATATATATATATATATATATATATATATATATATATATATATATATATATATATATATATATTTACTTTATTAGATTACTTAGCCACGATAAGTCGCATTATTAATTTTTTATAAACATATGGTGTGAATAATTTTTATCTACGGTCTAAAATAAAATGCGCAAAGGGTCAAATTTACCATCCAAGTATGGTTTATAGTTTTGTAACGACCCATTTTGTCGTTTAGCACTTTAAAACTACGAAAAGGGTATGGGACTATATTGTATTTATTTATATAATTTTAATACATATTATAGTTATAGGAGATAATGAATAAGTGAATTAATGAGGACTAATAATACTACTTTTGGTGAAAGGGCAATTGATGTCTTAGGAAGACATTTAATATAAAAGGAAGTGGCAACACCAGGAATGAGTGACATTTGAAATATAATTAAGTAGGCAGCCCACCATTTAATGTTTCACGTAAAAGTTGGCAAAAATGTGTAGTTAGCTAAAAATAAAAGGAAGTGGGCAAGCCACCGAGAATGAGTGACATTTGAAATATAATTAAGTAGGCAACCCACCATTTAATGTCTCACGTAAAAGTTCTGAAACCATTTAATATAGCTAATCATGATGACGTGAGTTCTTATCTTCTTTAATTATATTGTTTCTTTTTCAATTGTTCACTCAATAGAAATATTTCATCGAAGATTTAACAAATCAAGATATATTTTAAAAAAAAAATGTTGCAGACAAATTATGTTGGACGATTCACGTAACCCAAGGATAGTTGACAATAATATGTACTCTAGAAATAATGTAGTGGGCAAACCACTTTTAGGAGGTTGTCGGGAATAAAAAAGAGGAATTAAGTGGAAGGTTTTGTTTTGATTTACAGAGAAAGAAGGCAAAAGATAGAAAAGGGAAGTAAACGGGCGAAAGAAATTGTAAGATTTTTATTCCAATTAGGATGTGTTCTTGCATTATACATTTGTTTCAATGCTTGCTTATTTTCCCATTTCCATCTATATGCGAGTTTGCTTTGTCCTTTGTATTAGTAGTTTTGGGTTTTTAGCCTTTGGTGGTAATTTCTCCACTGAATTCTACCCATGACTTGTCAACTTTTGTTGTATATTCCAAAGAACTAATTTCAATGGTTAGTGGGGGTTGTAGTGTTGTTGCTAATTTGCAAAATGAAAAGTACAAGTTCTTGTGGTGAATTGTTGGTGCACTTGATTCGTATTCATGGGAAAAAAAAAAAAAAAAAAAAAAAAAAAGATACGTTTATTTTTTTAAATGTTAATTTTGGAATGTAATGTTAAATTAATTGATTGGTTATGACCTCCACAAATTGAGTTTGGATGATAATATCGGGGGTAAGAGCTTCTAATCTTAAATTAAGTATTTCCTCGTGATATCATCCATTATTTAGTGATATCATCCATGAGTTTAGATTAGAAATTGGTAGGTCTTCCATGAAATTGAGTTTTCAAGTAGAATATGGAATTTGCTACTACGAATTTGGAGTAAAAAAATGGTTCTTTGCTATCCTTGGAAAGAACAAAATGTTTAATACGTAAATAAAAAATCACGTGAACTGCTACTAGATGGAACCATGTTCTGTTAGGAATTATAAAACATTGTTGATTTGTTTAAGAAAATGAACTTTCCAAAATCTTTTAAAATAAAAACCCCTTTTTTTTCTATGGCAGGCCACTTTGGGGTTTTGTTTTTGGGTTTCGAAATAAATATCAATGGGTGTCCTTGATGCGTATTCTCGTAGCCGCATATTTTA